>NC_058131.1:601947965-601960361 GCF_016433145.1 Gracilinanus agilis | reverse complement strand
TGTGTGTGTGTGTGTGTGTGTGTGTGTGTGTGTGTGTGTGTGTGTGTTTGTAAGAGCAAAAATGTGAACTAAAAATCAAATAAGAGCAACAGCAGAAAAATTGGGAAGAAAAATGAGACCTACGCAAGAAAATTATGGAAAGGGAATTAACAGTTTGGTAAAAGAAGCACAAAAAATACTAAAGAAAATGACTCCTGAGAAATCAAAATTGGTCTTATGGAGAAAGAAGTATAAAACCTCACTGAAGAAAATAACTTTTTAAAAGTTAAATTGCCAAGGGGAACCTAATGACTCCATGAGGTATCACTAACAAAAAAAAGTCAAAAAACTAAAAAATAGAAGGTTAAAATATAAAAAGAGGCAAAAAAAAAATGTCCCTTCCCTCAAGGAACTCACATTTTAATGGGAGAGACAACATCCTAACAAATATGTACATACAATACATACAAGAGAGATGCAGTGTAAATGTGTACTAATCTCAGAGGAAAAGCTTACTGCTATCCTGGGAACTGGAAAGAACGACTGGTTTTAGGATTAGAGACTTGTGTAGTGGTGGACACAGACTGGCTAGGTCCAAGGCTTTATTCATGATGATCAAACTGAAGAAGGAAGAATTGAAAATATGACTGCCCTTTTCCCCAGCTATATGCTTGCTATGGCAAAGAGTCAAGTTTTCAGGGTATCTACCCCTCATTCCTTACTAAGTAAAGAATAATTACCTTTATTTAAGTCATCTAAACTAACCCCATTGTCTTGCACCTCATATAATAGGGGAGTCTCCTAATGCCACATTAGTTATTTGTCTAAAACTATAAAGTTTGAGCCCTGAGTGACTTTGGGACATGGATCAGAGTGTGAAAGTTTTTGCTCAACCAAGTCATTAACCTACCTATGAAACTGGGCACAGGGATGGAGAGCACCCTCTCCCTCCAATGGCTACCATACTTGTGTAGCAATGTCATTTTTCAGAAATAGTTCCCTTTTCTTTCATCCTGCATAAAGATAAAAGGCAAAAACTCTGTCAGTAGGAACAATAGCAAAACAGGGAACAAATTCAGGTAAGTATAGAAATGGTAACTTTGGAAGAAAGAAAAGTAAGGCAATAAGAACTTTTTTAGGTCAAAGACTAACCTTGTTTATTCTTAGTAGGGGTGTGTAAGAAGTATTGAAATAGAGTCAGTTCTATGATTGATGAAACAGACACAATTTATATATGCAAATTGACACAATTTAGCACAACATAATGACATTTTCTTTCTTTTATTTTAGAAGGGGGGGGCTAGAGATATTATTCCTGTCTGTGAAAAAAAGAAAAAACTCTAAAACTTAATCTGACATGGTATTTCATGAAAGTCTCCTAAGGAGATTCAATATGGTGCTAACAAGAATAATAGAAGAGAAACCCCAGAGAGAGATTCAAGAAACCTAAAGAAAAAAACACATACAGACAGAAGATGACGATGAAGAATTGGCAACCAACTAGCAATAAAAAATAAGTACCCCAAGTCCCATTTATCATTAGAAGAGATTGTGCAGCTTTGCTGATCTAGCATCTCATATTTTTTAAATCTATTTTGAGCAGTTTATTCTGTATTCTGACCCAGAAATATCTTCTTTTATTTTGTGCCAAGGAGAAAAAGCCTATTTTTCTCATGAAAGGTTCTCTAAACTTCTATTCCCTTGAAGAGACTGTGAAGCAATGACCACAAAAAGCATAAAGAAAAACAGTATCAAAAAGCAGCAGGACCCTGATCAGTGTGCAATGACCAGGTGGGATTTCAGAGGACTTAAGATGAAGTGTATCTTTATCCCCTCAGCAGATATGGTATACCATAGATATAGAATGAGACATATCATGTTAAATGTGACCAGGATGTCTGTTTTGTTTAATTATACATCTATGGCAACTAATTCTCTCAAACTCAGAGAGTCTTCATTCTACCTGAGATAATTGGTCTTTGCTATCTATGAGATCAGAGGTGGGAAACCAATTAGATACATTGAATGAAAGTCCAACTTGCTCTATCAGACCTTTAGCCCTTTACATATGATTACTGGACTTTACAATGTGGGGATGACTTGTGTGTCCTCTACTCAAGAATTGAGAAAATTATCTTGAAGAGTTTGGCATGACCTGAGGTCAAATCAACAGGCAACTGTTTCACCTGGATCCCCTTCCTCTTCTTGCTAGACCCATAGGATCATCATGTTTAAATCTGGGATGTAAGCCCTCCTCTTTGGTGATCCCATTTTATCTTGGTCTCTTCAAGTGACTATGATCTAAGCTACATCTTTTACCCACTCTTCCCTTGATCCCACCCTTTTCCCATACGTAAATGTCTCAAGTCAAACCACAAGTCCTTCCTTCATGTGAATCTTATGGCTGAGTAAGAGGTCTACTGAATTTAGCATTATTGAGCATCTCCAAGTTTCCCCCAAAATTGCATAACAGGTCGAGATTTTAGAGTCTAATCCTTGATAAGACCCATTTTATAGATATGATTCAGATTCCATTATTCTCAAGGTTAAACCCTGAACAAGGGCAAAATGAGTCATAAATGCTAGTATTTAAGAGAGACATCCAATGTAGAACTCCATCTGTTTATCAGCGGTTAAGACCTGATAAATGTGTTGCATAGCAATACAACATTTGGGCAATTACTTAATACATAAGTTCTGTGGGCCAGCACAACACTACAGCAAACCATGGTTTGGAACATAAATAAATCAGGTTTCTCATCACTGTGAGAGTGATATTTGTAAACCTGTGAATTCAATACCTTATGTTTATGATTTACATTTAAAATATATCCCTAGTGAAAGGGAATTGCATAAGTGTTTTATGGTTATATATTGTTTTCTTTCTTTAAAGTATGATAAAATGAATACATACATAGATTATTTAAGTCCATAGTTGTGCTTTTGGTATTTCACTTTCTACATTGCTAAGTGCTTCCTGAGTTTTTAAATCTCCATCTCTCTGTTTAGGGGCCTGGAGGGTGAGTTTAAAGCCAGAAAGGATCTTAGAGACCATCTGATACAACCCCCTCAAAGTACAAATAAGGAAACAGATCCACAAAGATTAGCAAATTGGTCAAGAAGGTCAAGGTTTAAACTAACAATAACACTGGAATTCAAACCCAATTCTATCATTTGCAACACTCCACTTCACACATTTCCTCCTTGATGTCTCAAAATGAGAATGTCTGAATCTTTTATCCCAACAGTCAAGTACAGCAGGTTGTACAAACATAGCCAGAGTCCAGTCAAAGGCTTTTTTAAACAAGGCCAGTGAGAGATAAGAGAGCAAGAACTCTGGATCAAGACAGGTAATGGAACAGAATCTGTGAAATTGAAAAGAAAAGAAACTGAAGAATAGAGGAAGTTTCTATGAATATTGGAACTAAACAAACAAAAACAAAAATTTTCATCTCTTTTTTGAGCTGAGTATTTTCTAAATTAAAATTGTCCATGTTGCAATTTTAAGGATCAGAGTCTTCTAAATGTATTTTTGGAGTTCCCAGTATGTAAACTGAAAGATACTAGTCAATGTCCAAATCTTATGGTGGATATCACTGATCCAGGGGATTATCCCTGGCAGAAGTAAAAAACATCTCTTGTTCAAGATGACCAGTTAGTTGCCACATTCCTCATATGGAAGGAATGGAGAGATGGAGAGGGCATCCTCACCACTATCTGTACTTTTCCCCTTACTCCTTGTCCTTTTTGTTTTAAGGAGATCCTCATATCATTTCAACCTCTTATCTTTATATATTTAGAGGTTCCACCTATATACATTTGGCAAGTCACAGTCCCTTTCCCAGCTCCCCTTAACCCTTATAATGTTATACACAAACAACTCTGGCCCCTGCATATGGTTAAAAAATACTCTTGACAGGAAAGAGACTGGCACTCATAGAGCTGAATTTCCTTTGCTCCTGCCTAAACTGCTTCTTCTCCTAGTTTCTACTGTTACCAAGACTCAAAGGATATTTTAATTAATCTAGCTCAACTGAAAATGGTTGGTCCTAGAAACTAAGAGATGAAAGCATAAAAATATTGCAGAGTAATGACGGGGTCAGAAAGAATCACAAAAAGAATATCTTTATGCCTATATAATAATAATACGTAAACATAATGCTTTGAGGGTATGTAGTATGCTTACCATCTTGTGAGATAAGTAGCTCCAAGTATTATTATCCTTATTTTAGAGATGAGAAAATAAAGGATAAGAAAAGATGACCATGCCCAAAGGGCCATAAAATTATGCATACTCTCTGACCCAGCAATACCACTACTGAGTTTGTAATCCAAAGAGATCAGAGATAGGGGGAAATGACCTACCTGGGTTTTGTTTTCCTTTTTTGTTATTATATACTTAGCAACTACTACTACCAACAAAATAATTTGAAAAACAAAAGCAAAAAAAGTACAAAACCACAAATTCCATCAGTATGTATTAGTCTTCTCTTTTCTCTCTTTGCCTCTTCAAATTTTTTCCTTTATTTTCTTTATATTTCCAATATTTGTGATTTCTAATAACATAATAAAATCCATTATATTCAAATATCACCATCTGTTCAGCCATTTCTCTCAATCATTGCATTTGAGTTATTTCCATTTATTTTTCTATTACAAATAAAGCTTCCATTTATATTTTCATACATACACAGCTTTTTATCCTCTCAATAATGTCTTTAGGAACTAATCCTTATAATGAGATTCCTTGGTTAATGAGCATGAACCCAAGTCTTCTGATTTCAAATCTACCAAATGAGGATGTTACTAAACTTGACCATCTTAACCTCATATTTTGTCTTATGTTTTTTTCATCTTAATTATATAAAAGCATATTCCATGAGTATGATAGAAGAGTCTAATCCCTATAGTACTCAGGACCCAGATACTCTCTTTGGTTCAATTTGCCCCCAATATGGACAATTCTTTATCTTTATTTATTTATTTATTTGCCTGTTGCTACCAAATCATTTAGACTTTCCATGTCTGAGACGAGTTAAACCACTACACTCAGCACTACTGAGACCATGAAATCTCCTCCTCATTTGGGTCATTTTGAATCCTCTCCACTTCTCCTTTTTTCTTCCTGTGAACAAGAATCAGATCTGGAAAGAGCATGTTCATTGACTGTACCATTGTTCTAATTCACTTTGTGACTTTATAGACCATAACTCCCATCCCTGACCACCATGTTGTGTTGTTGTGGTGTCCCATCCATTCAAAATTATTTTCCATGATATAGGAACTGTCTAGTTTGCTTGTATTAGTATCACTAGCACTTAATTCAATGCTTAGCAAAGAGTAATCAATAAATATCTCATATAGTAAATTTCTTACATAAATAAACAAATCAATAAATAATCACTTAATAAATGTTTTCACTCATTCATATCACAATCAAAAGAAAAAAAGAGTTTAGTAAAAGCAGATAGAGTGCTAGTCCTAGAGTCAGGAGGATTCAACTTCTTGAGTTCAAATCTGGCTTTAGATACTTACTAGCTATAACATTCTGGACATTTTTGTACATATAGGTCCTTCACCCCATCTTATCTAGGAGCAGTCTTGCTAAGTCAAAGGGTATGCATAGTTTTGTGGCCCTTTGGCTATGGTTCCAAATTGCATGCCAGAATGGATGGATCATTTCACAGCTCCACCAACAGTGTATAAGTGTCCCAATTTTCTCAAATCCCCTACATTTATCCATTTTCCTTTTTTGTCATTTTTACTGGTCTGATAGGTGTGAGGTGGTACCTGCTCTTAAGGCTGTTTCAATTCACGTTTCTCTAATTAATAGCTATTTGGAGCATTTTTCATGTAACTAAGATAGCTTTAATTTTTTCATCTGAGAATGGTCTATATCCTTTGACTGTCAAATATTTGGAGAATGCCTTGCATTCTTATACATTTGGCTCACTTTTTCCATATTTTTGAGAACCCAAGATCACTATAAAAATTAAACCATTGTTAAGGACTTGAATAGTGTGTTTTAAAGAGGTTTTACATCATACTTTATTCCATCAAGAAGCCTTTAAGAAAGAGAAGAAAAGAAATTGTTTAGTCCACTTTGAAGATGATTTTTCAAGCACTTTCTACACCTAGTTAGCAACAGAATTAGACCCAGAATCCAGTTCAGGGTTATTTCTACTTAAGTATGCTTCATAGCTCACAGCCTAACATCTTTAGAGGCAGCTAAATATTGCTGTGGATAGAGTGCTAGACCTGGAGTCAGAAAGACTTGAGTCCAAATCCAGCCTTAGACACTTACTAGCTGTGTGATCCTGAGCAAGTCCCTTAACCCTTCTCCTCCTCAGTTTCCTCATCTATAAAATGGGGATAATAATAGTGCTAACTCCCAGGATTGTTGTGAGGATTAAATAAGATGTTTTTTGGAAAGTGCTTAGCACATAATAGGAGGCACTTAGTACATTTATTTATTCCCTTTCCTTCCTCTTTTGGGCTCAATTTAACTTCTTACACACAAAAAAAAAGTTTACTGAAGTATCACATATGGTAATGATTTCCAGTTTAAATGATTGTTAGCAGTTGATGGGTAAAATATAGGTTTTGGAACTGAGGGTGAGATGAGAACAAATAGGATTAGAGAGAAAACAGTGGATGAGAGAAATCTCTATAGTCTCTGACAGGCTGCTACTTTACTAAGAATACTGAAGACATATACCACAGGCCCTCTTACTCCTCCTCTTCCATTCCTAAATTCCTAACACTTTCCTAACATCATTATACATGTTCTTCTCCTTCCTTCTGATCATGGCAGAAGAGGTATGTGGATTGCTTCTTAAAATTTTTCTCCCTGCCTGTACCCTTTCTGTCATTCCCTCCTACTTCCTCCAGGACCTTGTTCCTCATCCAGTTTCATGCATTTTTAATCTCCTTCCATTGATTCATTCCCCTCTGCTTCCAAAAATGCATAGGTATCTGCAATACTCACCCCCAAAAGAAACCCTTAAGATAATAGATTTTAGAGATCAGCTGATCCTATGACCTAATTTACAGATGGGGAAACTGAGGCTCAGGAATATGAAGAGGCTTGCCTCAAGTCACACAGGTATTCAACAGCAAATTCAGATTTTGAACCAAAGTCCTCTATCTCCAAATAATGTGTTTTTTCCTCTGTATCATACTGACTTCCTATGACCTTCCTACCTAGTCAACTGCCATCGCATCTCTCTCTTCTACTTCACTGTGAAACCATTTGAAAAAAGCTTTCTCTATTTATCTCTACTCTTGTCTCTGATCACAACCCAAGCTCTCCCTAATTCCCTTGAAATCTGACTTCTGCCAGATTCATTTTTCTTATGCTTAGTTTTTATCCCATCACTCCTCTACTCAATAATCCTTAAAGGCTCCCTGTCACTTTCCAAGACAAGTTCCAATTCTTTTGCCTTACACATTAGGAGCAACATATATAAATAACCTCACAGAAGCCTTTGCCAATTGACCATGCCACATAGCTAGAAACCCACCATGCATAGCCTAAGAAAACAGGTTGGAATCTGCCACATAGGCAATTTTTTCCCCTTATGTAAGGTACTGCCCCTTTATCATGTAGGCATTCTGGTTGCTGAAAGGGGAAGAAAAAAAACCCTTTGTGTAAGGAATCCTGATGAAATCAGCTTGAAAAGATACATAGCTTCTCTGCTAAAATGTTATGGAGAGACACAGACTATTCTAAGGAAGTGAGAGAAAAGTACTCCTTAGATAAATGTACTAAAAGAGTCTATTTTAAGACAGAGTACTGAGTTATAGGTAGCTGTTGTACACTATGATCCAGCACACACCCTGGCAAGTAGCAGACCCTTAATAAATGCTAGTCGACAGACTCATATATAACTATTTCAGATTTTTGAAAGAAATAGTAGATAAATTATAACAAAATAACTATTTGGAGACTGTGGAAAGATTACTTAAAGACCATTGGGGTTTTAGCTAACAGAAAAGTGGAATTTTTACATTTTTGAGAGATGGACAAATCATTGCTTAAGAAGGGGCCCTAATTTGAAGCATTAGAAGCCTGAAAGAGCAGATGAAGAAGAAAGAGCAGATGAAAATAGAAGAGGAAGCTAAACACAAGAAGTAGTTAAAGACAGAAGCATAGGGAACAAGGAAAGATGATGCTTATAAAAAAAGAGGACAGAGGCTGATAGGAGCTCATCAAAGCTGAAAGGCAGGACCTGCAGCTGTTTTTGCTGAGAGCCATAGCAACGGGAAAAGAGGCACTGCTTTGCTGTAAATATTTTGTATTAAACATTTTTGAAGTGCCTATTATACATCAGGTTTCCTGCTAAGTGCTGAGGATACAAAGAAAAGAGAAAAGACAGTCCCTGCTCTCAAGAGGCTCACAATCTAATGGAGGAAACAAATATATAAACCACTGTGTACTATGCAAACCACAAGCTATATACAGGATAAATTGGAAATAATCACGGGGGAAAGGCATTAGAATTAAGGGGAATCTAGAAATGTAAAAGTGACCATCTTTGACAGCAGATTAGATATGGAAGCAAGAAAGAGTGAGGAGAATACCCCATAGATTGTTAATCTGGGTGACAGGAGTAAGGTAGTACCATTGATAATACAAGGGAAGTTAAAAATGATGGTGAGGAAGGGAAAATAATCAGTTCAACTTTAGACATGTTGGATTTAAGATATTTAAAAGATATCCAATTTGAGGTACTCAATGGGCACTTAGAGATGTGAAATTATATTGGTAGAGAGGTTTGAGCTACATAAGTAGATTTTTAGAATCATCACCGTATGATTGATATAACTGATTGAACATCATGATTGAAATAATTATATTTATAACATCATGTGATTAATACAATTGACAGGATCCCATGGAACACTCGGATCCAGCAAAAGAAGACTGATAAGGAGCAATAGCAGATAAGTAATAAGAAAACCAGGAGAGAGCAATATCACAAAAACCTAGAGAGAAGAGAGTATCGAGAAGGGGATGATCAGCAGTATCAAAAGCTCCAAAGAAGTCAAGTAAGATGAGGACTAAGAAAAGGTCACTAGATTTGGCATTTAGTAGATCATTATGCTAAAGAAAGGCACAATAGCCTTTCTAACATCATCTACAGCTTCAGAGTGGGGAAATCTCTAAAGGAGTTGCCTGTGTTACCCTTTATTACCCTTTCTAGTATGAGAGGGAACAATAAAGAGGGAAATGTAGGCTTTGCATCTGCTTTGCTATAAGGATGATGGCTATTCTGATAGCTGATTGGATAAAATAATACACTGCTGTTTGAAGAACTGACTGGGAAAATGTTAAATGGTCCCATCACCATCTACAGCTTGAGAGTTAGAAACTCTTCAGAATGCCAGAGAAGCTATAAGAATTTCTCATTTCTCTTAATTATCCCTTGTCAGCAAGCACATAAGCCTCCATCTTCTAACTTGATGCCGTTTCACTAACTGTCTCACATGCCTATATTGTTCTCCTTCCTTGGCTCTGCCACCTGGATTCTCTGGCTTCCTTCAAGACTCAGCTCAAATCCTGTATTCCACAAAAGTCCTTTCCTAGTCTCTTCTCTCCATCTGAACCTCCAATGCCCTCCTTCTGAGATTACCTCCAATCTATCCTGTATATATCTTGGATATTGATAGTTGTCTACATGATGTCTCTCCCATTAGGATGTGAGTTCCCTGAGAGAAGGGAAGCCTTTCTTGGTATCCTCAGAGCTTAGTAAAATGCCTGATACCTAGTAAGTGGTTAGTAAATGTGTGTATAGATTTGGCTTAGCCTTTAAAGACCAACTCAAGTACTGTTTCTTCCATACCCTCTCCTGAATTCCCCCAGTCAGTAAATACCTTCCTTGGTACTTACAATATGTATGTAAAATTCCTGCATTATATGGTCTAAGTATGTTCTGGGTTTTATAGTCATCTGAATTTTTATTATGCCATATTCAGACTTTCATTCCATTAGGACAGGGGGTTATATCAGATCTGAATTTGGTATTTCCCTCAGCACCTATCAAAGAAGATATTTATTTGTTAAATAAATGCATAAATAATATCTCCTAGGAGACCTGAGGTATTGGAAGAAAGTACATTGGTGGCTGAGTAAACAGCAGACCATATGCTGAACTGGTGGGATATGGAGCCTTCATCTCCTCATCTGGGAAATGGAGGAACTAAGGTGGCCAGTATTTCAAGTGGGCTATGAGGGTGAATTCAGCTAGTGAAGATAGGAGAATGGGGGAATAAGAGAGTTGGTGAATGCCTGTACAAGTATGGAACTGGTGAGTCCAAGCTTTGTATTGACTCTTTATCTGAGAAACTATATTCAGGAGACAGGAGGTGACCTAGGTCCTAATCCACTACAAATCCCCAAGTAGTTTGCCCCCAGACATGTACTCCAATATATTAATAGAAGAACAATGATGAAGCTAAGATTCAATTTTGCCTTATACAATATATCCATCAGGTATTTTCTGAGGTCCTCCCAGTTCTGTTTTGGAAAGAAGGGGGCCAGTAAGGCAAAAACTTGGGGCATGAGTAATAGCAAAGGACTAATATCATCATTAATTACCATGACTCTTCCTTTCCCCTGTCTCTGGAAGGAGTGATAAAGCTGGAATAGGGTTCTATCAGAACAGAGTTCTGAGGGCTTGTTACCATTAAACTTTTGAACAATAAAGTTGACCAGTGCAGAAATCAAAGATCTTTTCTTCCTCTGTTTTACAGAATAATCTGGAGGAGACTCTTATATCGAAGGCAAAGTATTACTCTACAACTTTACAAGTTTGCCACCAAGACATCCTGGACAGTCTAAATGACAGACAAGGTGAGTAAGCTTTCATTGGTATTTTCAAGAATTACATGAAAAAAAAATAGATTTGGGATTGGAAAGGACCTTAGAAAACACCTAGAGCAACTCTCTCAATTTACGGATGAGGAAAATAAGGCCCAGAGAGGTTGTGACTGGCCCACAGGTAAGAAGCAGAATTAAGATTTGAATCCAGATCCAGTGACTCAAAATGTAGTATTTGATGTTTAATGTCACAAGACAGCTTCAATCCTAAGCATTCAAGCTGGGGGTAAAGCTCGATTTCAATACATGCCTTATTTAATTATTTGATGGACATTTTGGGGGCAGGGTGCTAAAGATGATCCTGATGGTGATTTTTAAGCATAAGCTCAGTAGTGAACTCTAGCATAACCTGAAAGGTTTGATAGGCATGTTATTCTAGTTATGTAGGAAGATTAAAGAAAAGAGTGGTCCAAAAGGACTTTGAGGGGGAAAAGGATGGGTTGGCAAAAAAAGAACAAAAGGGCAAGTCATGGCTTGTAGATCTCAGTTATTCGGCTTACTAGTGTTTTAGGTCCTGGGCTCAAGATGTGGGGAAGCTTGGAATAAATAGCCCGAAGACATATGACAGAGATGGAGACCATTCTGGACCAGCTTAGAGTCATGTTTCATAAGGGCGCCCAGGGAACCAGAGCAATGGATTAAGGTAGTACAACTTCTAACTTGAAAGGAGATTTGGGCAATGTCAGAATTGAAAGGAGTAGAGGGGAGGAGTGCTCCATGCTGCCTCTGTCACAATATGAAGCAGAACCCGAGGACTCTAGGGATAAGAGGCTACTAGTACCCAGAATGAAATATGGAAATAGCCAAGAGAGCAGACAAACATTCACCTGCTCTAAAGACAAACATTCACCTGCTCTAAAGCTCTAAAGAGGGGTCTCATGTCTTTAAGTGAGGAGGAGGACCTATCAATCAATCAATCAATATTTAGTGAATGCCTACTATGGGCCAGGCACTATAGGATAGGGATGAAGAAGAAGAAGAAGAAGAAGAAGAAGAAGAAGAAGAAGAAGAAGAAGAAGAAGAAGAAGAAGAAGAAGAAGAAGAAGAAGAAGAAGAAGAAGAAGAAGAAGAAGAAGAAGAAGAAGAAGAAGAAGGAGGAGGAGGAGAAGAAGAAGAAGAAGAAGAAGAAGAAGAAGAAGAAGAAGAAGAAGAAGAAGAAGAAGAAGAAGAAGAAGAAGAAGAAGAAGAAGAAGAAGAAGAAGAAGAAGAAGAAGAAGAAGAAGAAGAAGAAGAAGAAGAAGAAGAAGAAGAAGAAGAAGAAGAAGAAGAAGAAGAAGAAGAAGAAGAAGAAGAAGAAGAAGAAGAAGAAGAAGAAGAAGAAGAAGAAGAAGAAGAAGAAGAAGAAGAAGAAGAAGAAGAAGAAGAAGAAGAAGAAGAAGAAGAAGAAGAAGAAGAAGAAGAAGAAGAAGAAGAAGAAGAAGAAGAAGAAGAAGAAGAAGAAGAAGAAGAAGAAGAAGAAGAAGAAGAAGAAGAAGAAGAAGAAGAAGAAGAAGAAGAAGAAGAAGAAGAAGAAGAAGAAGAAGAAGAAGAAGAAG
>NC_058131.1:601924291-601943396 GCF_016433145.1 Gracilinanus agilis | reverse complement strand
GGGGGGGGGGTTGAAGGGGAAAGGAGGAGCATGAATCATGTAACCATGTTAAAAATGAATATTAATAAATGTAAAAAAAAAAGAGCTGCTATAAATATTTTTATTCATATGAGTAGTCTCTTTTCTCTTTCTTTGATCCCTTTGGTATTTAGGCCTCACAGAAATATCCTTATGTCAATGGCCAAGCAAAGTTTAGTAATTTGGGGGAGGATAGTTCCAACTTGCTTTCCAAAATGATTGTATCAATTTACAGCTCTATCAACAGTATATTAATGTTACTCTTTTCCCACAACTCCTCCAGCATTTTTTATTTTCTTTTTTTGTAATCTTTACCAATATGAGAGGTTTAAAACAGAACCTCAGGATTGCTTCAATTTGCATTTTTCTAACTATTGGTGATTTGGAGCAATTTTTATTTGACTATTGATACCTTGGATTTCTTCCTTTGAAAAATGCCTTTTCACATAGTTTAACCATTTAGCAATTAGAGAATAACTCTTATACATTTGAATTAGTTCTTTATATCTTGGAAATGAGACATTTGAATTAGTTCTTTATAGCTTAGAAAGGAGACAAATAAACCTGATGCAAAGATTGTTTTAATGAACTCTTTTCCTTCTGATCTTAGTTTATTCAAACTATACCCCCTTTTTTGAGGCCTATTTTTATCTTTTCTGCTGATGAAAATTTACCTTCTCTCCCGCCCACTCCTCTCCAATCAATACAAAAAAAAAAGAAAAAAGCTCTTGTAATAAATATGTATGGTGGCAGCTGTTAAATCTTACGTGATCCTGATTTTGACTCCTTGGAAGTTTAATTATTTCTTTCTGGCTGCTTGCAATACTTTTTATTTGACCTGAAAGCTCTAGATTTTGGAAATAATGTTTCCAGTAGATTTTATTTGGGAGTTTCTTTCAAGAGGTGAACAGTGGATTCTTCCTACATTCACTATGTTCATTTTACATATAAGAAACTGAGGCTCAAAATAATAATAATAATAATAATAACCTTTATATCTTACTTAATATATATTTTATTACTATGTTCCAGGCACTCTGCTAAGCCATTTACAATTATTATCTTATTTAATCTTTGCATCGATCTTGGGAAGCATGTGCTATTATTATCCCCATTTTACAGATGAGAAAACTGAAACTGAGGCAAATATAGATTAAGAGACTTGCCCAAGGTCACACGACTAGTAAGTATCTGAGGTCATATTTGAACTGGAGTTTTCCTAATTCTGGAGTCCTTTCCTTTGTACCACATTAACAGAATCCGTCTTGTCCAGAATCCTAGTCAGTCTTCTTGGGAACAGCCCCAGTCCCTGAAACCCAATCAGGATCTGTCTCCCTCTTATATCAATGGGGCATGAATGGCAGTACAACAGTCCATGTGGAGATACCCAGTAGATGCCTTAAAGATTTACGGTCATTTCTTGGCAACTTTTAGCTGACACATACCAACTGAAGACAAAAAAAACCAAAAACCTTTCCCATGCCAAACCTGAAATACTAATGTCAAAGGATGATTGGCTCAGCCCACCCCATTCCCAACCATTCTTTCTCTCACAAAAGACTCTTCATTTTTATATACGCTACTACTATTCCTCAAAAACTTCTTACTTTCTCCATTTGTCTTTGTATTAACATATCTATAGGAGAAAAAATTAATACTTTATTCTTTGTTTTAGGCATATCTGCCAGAATTAATTCTTATTAACTTATCATTATTCTAATCCAAACTTTTTTTTAGTTTAGGAAGAAAAACTGTCCAAATTGGCAGAGTTCCCTCATGCCTTCAGATATCTCTCTAAAATAAGACACTTTAAACTAACATTTATAGCATTCTCAAATAAAGAAAATTCACAGTATGATAAAACATGCTTATATAACTCAGAATAAGGTAAAATTTAACACTTTGCATCATCAATCTAGAATAATAATCACTTAGTCTTGGAGAATCATTTTCCTAAAATTAGTCAGTCCTTCTATGACCACTTCACTCAAGCTGGTTACTCCCTCTACCTCCAGCTGGTTACTATTAACCTGAAGAGTAATCAAAAAGGCTTCTTCCTCTGATCAAGGTTATAATCTCTTCAGGAAATGGGGAAAGAGGCTACTACTCTTAGATGGATCAAATAAGAGTTCTGTGTCATTGTGTAGTCACCACTCAAATGACTTTAAGGGAAGAATCCTTCCTGGATTGGTCAGAGATGGGTAACAGGACATTGTTTAGGAACTGATAGAGAAAAATTATAAAGATTTCACTTTCAAATTAGCCCAAAGTTTTCAGATTAGGATTTTTTGTGGTTTCTTAATATTTATAAAAGAGAAAGCATTAATCAACTTCCACAAATCCCACTGCCATGATCATTGCTCATCTATTGCTAGAAATGAAGTCTGCTGCATTTGTTGCTCTAAGGAGGCAGGCTCAATTATTATAGACTCATCTCACAAAACTTCCAACCCCTATGAGATAGTCCAGTTTAAGAAAGAAAAATTAATAACTAGATTAAACTAGACCTCATCCATGAGCAACAAAGTTGTACAATGAATTATATTGGACTTGGAATCAGGAAACTGAATTTAAACCCTGCCCCAGATAATTACCAGCTATGTAACCCTGGGCAAATCATTTAAGTTCTCTCAACTTCATTTTCACCATATTCTTAGGAGGATCAAATGGCCTAACAAAAGTCAAACCTAAAGCCTCATGTAAATTCTGCTAGGTATTAGCTAATTACAAAACTTTTGGTTTAATAATTTCTGAAAATTCAAAAAATTTTCCCTCCATTCTGTACAATGATTCAAATAGAACTGTCATGTTGCTTTTTTTTTTAATTTTAATTTTATTTTGAATATTTTACCATCGTTACATTTTTCATGTTCTTTCCCTTTCCCCCAAACTCCCCTAACCCCTCTTAGCTGACGCACAATTCCACTGGGTTTTACATGTATCATTGATTAAGACCTAATTCTATATTATTGATAGTTGGACTAGAGTTATCATTTAGCATCTACCTCCCCAATAAAATCCCCATCAGCCCATGTGTTCAAGTAGTTGTTTTTCTTCTGTGTTTCTACTCCCACAGATCTTCCTCTGAATGTTGCTCGTTTTCTTTCTCATAAGTCCCTCAGCCTTGCTCTGGATTCTTGCATTGCTGCTAGTAGAGAAGTTCCTTATGTTCAATTGTGCCATAATGTATCTGTCTCTGTGTACAAGGTTCTCCTAGTTCTGCTCCTTTCACTCTGCATCAATTCCTGGAGGTCATTCCAGTTCACATGGAATTCCTCCAGTTCTTTATTCCTTTCAGCACAATAGTATTCCATCACCAACAGATAATACAATTTGTTCAGCCATTCCCCAATTGAAGGGCATCCCCTCATTTTCCAATTTTTTGCCACCACAAAGAGTGCGGCTATATTTTTGTACAAGTCTTTTTCCTTATTATCTCTTTGGGGTATAAACCAAGCAATGCTGTGACACTGTCTTTTTTTTATGTACTTATCTATATCCATTGCACCCGAGTTTCAATATTTAACATAAAATTTTTATTTTATTTATGAGTTATATATTCATATATATATGGCAGAAGTATACAAGGAAGACCCAAAGGGTATATCAATATGCTCTGCAAAACTGGAAATAGATAACCTAGCCATTTATTTTAGATATATTAACTTTTCCCAACCTTATCTTATAAAATTTATACTGTTCTAATTATTTAAAATTACTGGGTGGATTCATATTTAAATATTATTTCATGGCCCAGTGAATGTCCAAGTTAACAAGTTCATTTTTAGATAGGAGATGAGAACTAACATTATTCACTATATACCATGACTTATTATAGAAAGAGATATATGTAAAGACATGTATTACTTTCTTAAGTGATACTTTTGGTCAGATTGATAAGACCTTGCACAGGACAAAAATCTGGAAACAAGTAAAATGACACTCCAGACTTCACCACCATGTCTCTGTGGCTTCTGACCTGGTAATATCCCTCTACCATGTCATCTCCTTTCTTCCTGTAAGTTCTTCTCTCTTACTCCCCCATATTCCCCCATATTCTGGAAACAGGAGAAGATAGAAAAGCAAAACCTGGGGGCAATGAATGGGTGGATCATCTCTGGGTTGACCTGGTCCCCAAACTTTTCCTTAATTGTTTTTCTATGTGATGAGAGAGTTTTATGAAGTTGGATGATAAAAAAGTGTCTGTGGGGTAAAAAACAAAATGTCTTGATAAAATTTATTCTAAAGTAGAAAATTCCTCAGTGGCCATCCTATACCCTCCCAAATATGTTTCTGACCCTCCAGACTTTACCACCATGCCTCTGTGGCTTCTGACCTGGTAATATCCCTCTACCATGTCATCTCCTTTCTTCCTGTAAGTTCTTCTCTCTCATTCCCCCATATTCAATAAGTAGTCAAGTTCTGTTGTTTCTAACTTTACAGCATCTCTCATACATTCTACCTTCTCCTCAGGTATTGCTACCACCTACCATAGTTCCAAATTATCTCACATTTGAACTATTGCAAAAGAAAATGCCTTAAATCTTTCCCCACACCTGTCCTTCTTCAATTCAGCTGTCAAACTGTTCTACCTAAATTTTGCAATATTGATCATGACACTTATCCTTGTCAATTAATTCTAATGTCTCCCTTGCTTCTGAGTTCAAATAAAAAAAATCCTCTATTTGACTTATAAACCCCTCCATAACCTGCTGCTTTCCTACT
This sequence comes from Gracilinanus agilis, assembly GCF_016433145.1. NCBI lineage: Eukaryota > Metazoa > Chordata > Mammalia > Didelphimorphia > Didelphidae > Gracilinanus > Gracilinanus agilis. The sequence goes on along the minus strand of NC_058131.1, from coordinate 601,938,653 downwards.
TTTCCAATCTTCTTATCCTTTACATGCCTCCACCACCACCATGTACTATATTACTCACTGGCACTGGCCTCCTTCCTATTCCTTGTACTAGATATTACATATCCCAACTCCAGGCATTTTCCCTTGCTGCCCCGTCTTGTCTAGGATTCTCTCCCTCCTCACCTCTGAAAGGATCCTAATTCCCTGGATTTCCTCAAGGCTCAGATAAAATCCACTATATGTAAGAACCCTTTCCCATCAAGCTCATTGGTGAGTTAGACAGTTGTCAGCCCCAGGTATGTGAAGACTTTCCCCAGCAGAGTAGGTGGATGTGTAATTAGAAAATCTTGAATCCTTGGACTTCATCTCCCAGAATCCTTTTCCTTTCATCTACCTAGCGTCCTTATGTATTGTTTAAATTTGCTGTAATCCTGACTTCTCGCTCTCTTCTCTCACAACTAGGGCCAAGTTAGCTCCCTCTTTACTCAAGCTTTTTATTTTCCTTCACTTCAAGTTATTAATAAACCTTATTAAACGTAATACTTGGAGATATTGTATATTAATTTTAAGCTTACATTTATGAGATATTTCTAAGACAGAACTGTCCTACTTCAGTATAGAATCATTCAGGTTTATCTCTTTGTTGCCCATATAGAAGAAACTAAAATGTTGCATGAGGTCTATCTCTATTATATAGCTCTAAAGTTCTCTTACCTTGGTGTCAAAGATTCCTCTGGGGAACAGATGTTTTCACCTCCAAAATCACAATACACAATTTATCTGCTTCTTCTACAATTGTAAGCATTTTTCTTGACAACAAAATTATGTAAAACGGAATCTTATATTCATTAGATTCAATTTTTTTGTAATTGGCATTTTAATTTATTCTTAAGATACTTTTCGTTTTACTGAATCTGTGACTTCAGTGGTATAATTAGTTCCAGGTGAGAAACTTGCTCTACCAAAGCAAATTTGTATGTTCTATATAACTTATAATTTTGGAGAATTGCTTGAAGCACTAAGAGGTTAAGTACCTTGTCCAATATCATAAAGCCAATATGTGACCAAGGCGAAACTTAAAAATCCAAGGCCTCCTGACTCCAAGGCCAGTTCTCTATATACTATGACACATTGCCTCTCACTTAAGTGAAATTTCTAAGTGGAATAAATTAATTTCCATATAATGTAATTTATATTTTAATAAGCACTTATTAGAGCAACTTTACCTGAGGAAAAAAGTATGGAAAATGCCCAAAGTGAGGAAATCAGTTGCCCTGACTCTAGTCCTGACTCTGTTGCTCATTGGTGATATGATAAAAGATGTCAATACATCATATATAGCAAGATAAGGTTCAAATGAGTACATGATTTAAATAGAAAGGGTAATACCATAATCAAGTTAGGGAAGCATGGAATAGTTTACCTGTCAGACCTAGAAATAAAAAAAGAATTTATGACCAAACAAGAGATAGAGGGCATCATGAGATGTAAAATGGATAATTTTGATTATATTAAATTTAAAAGATTAGGAGGAAAGCTGAAAGCTGAGGAGGGGAATTTTATAAGAAGGTCTCATTTCTTAAATAAATAGAAAAATATATAAGAATACATTATTCCCCAATTGGCAAATGGTCAAAGAATATAAACAGGCAGTTTTCAGGGGAAAGAGAATCAAAGCTCTCTATAGTAATGAAAAATGATCCAAATTACAATTTATTATAGAAATGCAAATTAAAACAACTCTGAAGTACCACCTCACACCCATCAGATTGGCTAATATGACAGAAAATGAAAATGACAAATGTTGAAGGGGATGTGGGAAAACTGAGAATTAATGCACTGCTGGTAGAGTTGTAAATTGATCCAACCATTCTGGAGAACAATTTGGAACTATGCCCAGGGAGCTATAAAACTGTATATACCCTTTGATCTAATAATACCACTACTAAGTCTGTATTCCAAAGAAATGTTTAAATATTTTTAAAGGAAAAAGACCTCTTAGTACAAAAATATTTATAACAGTTTTTTTTTTGTGGTGGCAAAAAATTTAAAACTGAGGGAATATCAATTGGAGAATTACTGAACAAGATGTGGTATATGACTGAAGTGGAATATTACTGTGCCATAAGAAATGACAAACAGGATGATTTCAAAAACTTGGAAAGACTTACATGAACTGATGCAAAGTGAAGTGAGCAGAACCAAAAGAACATTGTGCATAGTAATAGAAATATTGTACAATGATCAACTGAATTACTTGGCTATTCTCAATAATACAATGATCCAAGACAATTCTGAAGGATTTGTGATGAGATATGCTATTCACCTCCAGAGAAAGAACTTATGTAGTCTAAATGTAGACAGATTTTCTTCATGAGTTTTTTAAATGTGTCTTTAAATGATCACAATATGATCAATATAGAAATATATTTTGCATGATATCACATGTATAACCTCTATCAAGTTGCTCATCATCTCAAGGGGTAGGAAGGGGAAGGAGGGAGAGAATTTGGAGCTCAAAATGTTAAAGAACTAATGTTAAAATTTGTTTTTACATGTAACTGGGAAAAAATTTATGTCAAAAGTTTTTTTAATAGAAATGAAGCCTAACAGTTTAGAGTTATCTGTAGGAAAATGTCAAAAAAAAAAAAAACCTCGGTGATTCAAAGAACAACAGTTTGTTTTTCATAAGAGGAAAAAATGGTTGAAACAAAAGAGGAAAGAGAAAAACAAGTCTGAAAATGACACAACTAGAAAAAGACTTGGAACTTATACAGACAAAGGCAAAAGATTTGGAAGAGTATGGAGAGATAGCTGTTAAGATTTCCCAGAAATTGTCAAAAAGAAAAGTCTTGATACAATATTTCCAAAAATCATATAAGAAATTTTTCCAGAAATAATGAGAGGACATATGGCAAATCAACAGAATTCAAATGAAAACAAAATGAGGATAAGCCATGAATTCAACTCAGCTAGGCTCATCCTGTCAAGCTTCAAGCCTAAAATAACAAGGAAGTGATTTTGCAATCAAGTCAAAAAGAAAAACATGACATATCAAAAGGCATGGATACAAATGGTAGAAATGTGTTTCTTCAAGAATGAGGAATGACAAAAGGAACTGGAATATGATATACTAAAAATTAAACATTACAAGATTTCTTTCCCAAATCAACTCCTTAGCAAAACAAAGTATTCTTTTTTTTTAAGACAAAAATTGGCCACTTAAAAAGCCACATAAATTTCATGGATTCATGGAAGGGAAAGCCAACCTTAAAGCAGCTTTTGATCTGCCTTTTTTTTATCAACAAGAACAAAAAGCTGCATCATCAAAATAATTATAAAAAGCAATGGCAAATTTACAACTGTGATTAAGTAGTCACTACTCCAATGTAATCACCACAGAGAGATAACAAAATAAAAGTTGTTTTGATTAACTACTGACACAAATGGGCTTGGAGGAGGGAAATAAAGAGAAGAATAAGTTTATTATGGGTGTCACAGATAAAGAAAAAAAGCATGGCAAAAAGAAGGCAATCTTGGACAAAAAGAGAAAGTTGAGCAAGTCAAATTCTTGCTTAATTTTATAGGATGTAAACTGTAAATAATATGTGTGTTAATATTGAGATGAGATTAATATTATGAAAAACAATTCATTCTTTTATGAAAAAATGAATAACTTAACAAAGTATGATAACTCATAATCTATTCTCAAATTCCATTAAACCAACACATGTGCTTACAGTAACCATGCTGCAAGGGTGGGAGAAGGGCCTCTACTCCTCCACCATCCATCATGAGACTTCTCAGCATGTGTAGAACCCAGAAAGAGTCAGTATTAAAAATCCAGACTCTTGTATAACATTATAGTGAAACAGGCTTGTCTCTAGGAATTCCTAATTTACAGACCTTTGGCTTCCAGACTGCCACGCCTTATCTGAAGGAATTCCTTCCCAGACATTCCCTACCTCCTAAACCTCTCCCCTGCTGGACTGCCCACCTTCCAGACCTCTCCTCTGCTGGACCACCTATCTTGGAGACATCCCCCTATACCACCCCCTGCTGCCTACCACTCTATAAATACCCAGCTAAGGCACAGCTCGTGGTCACACATTTCGATGTGAGACCCTTGATTTAAACTAAGACAATAAAGTCCCTTTGCATCTTGCATTGGTGGTTCAGATTCAATTACTGGGATAATTCTCCGGGCACATCACATGGAAGATTTACATGTTACTTGTTTTAGAAATAAGAGAAGTGGAGTAATCAGGAAAACCTTTTTTTTTTTTTAACTAATACAATGCCATTGTTTTGGGGGAGAAGGGAAAGGAGAGAGGACTACCCAAAGTTTGCTGTGCCATCTCAAAGCATCCAAGTCCTTAAGCTCTGTCATGCAGAAGGAGGTAGTGTATGTAGCTCAGCACACACTCCATTAAGTGGTTCCCACCGGCCTATCCACATGGATACTCCATAGAGTGCACTTCAATCCAACCCCTGCTACAACTAGTCTTCAGCCATATTTCTTCCACTAACTGTGAATATCCTCCAAAGCTCTCTCCTGGGTCCTCTCATCTTTTCTTCCTATAGTCTTCCACTTGGTAAACTCATCAGCACCCAGGAGTTCAATTATCATCTCTAAGTAAATGATTCCCAGATCTATCTACACAGCTCTAATTTCTCTCCTGAGCTCCAGTCTTGGATCACTGCCTATTGGACATTTCAAACTTATCCTGGAGGGATATCAAATTCAGCAAACTTGCTATCTTTCCCCAAAAAGCCTTATCCTTTTCCAAACTTTCCTATTACTCCTGAAAGTAACACCATCCTAATCATCAATGTTCATAAACTATTATCCTTTACTCATCACTCTCACTCACTCCACATATGGAAACAGTTACTAAATATTGTCATTTCTTTCTCCATAATGTCTCTTGGACATATCTCCTCCTCTCCTCTCACACAGCCACCATCTTAGTTGAAGCCCTCATCATCTCTCAGCTAGACTATTGCATTAGCCTCCTAACTGCACTCTAGCCCCTTCAATCTGTCCTCCACACAAATGTCAAAGTGAATTTCCTAAAACACATGCCCCCTCTCCTATTTCCCTTGCCAATAGAAACTCCATTGACTCCCTTGTTGCCTCTAGAATGAAATATCATTTCCTACAATATCTATAACTATATAATATATTTATGATATATAGTATATAACTATAATATGGTTTCCTCTTTCAGGCATTTAAATCTCATCATAAACTCCCCTATCTTTCCAATCTTCCCTCCATACACTATTTACATGCTTCTTGTTGTTGTTGTTGTTGGTGGTGGTGGTGGTGGTGGTGTATCTGACTCTATGACCTCAGAACTATACAACAGGTCCTTCTATCTTCCACTCTCTTCCAAAGTCTGACCAACCTCACCTTCTCTGCTTCCATGATCCTAGTCATCTCATTCTCTGACATCCCCTTTTCCCTACATAAAGGTCTTTTCTAGTAAGTACTGTCTTCTCATTATGCAGCCAAAGAATATAAGCTCCATCTTCAGTATTTGTCCTTCCAGTGAATAGCTCTGAATTAATTTCTTTAAGTATTGACTGATTTGATCTTGTTAGCTAAAATCAAAGCTAAGATTACCATTAGAAACTTGGGCAAGCTCAGATAGGCAGACAATACCACTCTGATGGCAGAAAGTAAAGAAAAATTCACATGCCTCTTGATGAGGATGAAAGAGAAAAGTGTAAAAGCCAGCTTGAATCCTAACACACACACACACAAATAATAGATCTTGGCAACTGCTCTCATCAATTCGTGGCAGATAGAGATCAAGAGACTCTCCAAAATCTTCTCCAGCACCATGATTCAAAAGCATTGATCCTGCAGCGCTTAGTTTTCCTTATAGCCCAATTCTCACAGCTACTGGAAAATCCATACCTTTGACTATGCAGACTTTTTCAGCAAAGTGGTGTTGCTGCTTTTTGTATGCTGTCCAGATTCCTCATAGTTTTCCTTCCAAAGAGCAATTGTCCTTTAATTTTGTGACTATGATTGTAGCCTGCAGTGATCTTTGAATCCAAGAATATAAAATCTGACATTATTTCATTTCTTCTTTATATAATGGGCAAAACAACACATGGAGAATGTTACCTGGGCGGGGACTGCACTTTGGCCCTAAAATAATGGGGTAGTGAGTGGAGTCATGGAGAAGCAAACTGACAACTCCTTTCAGAAGCCAAGAAGACCTGAGTTCAAATCCTTACTCAAGATGCTTACTAATGTGTCAGTCAATGAGCATTTTTTAAGCTCTTCTATGAGTTGGGTACTCTACTAAATATTTAGAATACAAATAGAAGCAGAGAGAGTTCCTGGGACTTCTGGGAGGATAAAACATATAAGAAGACAACATATAAAAGAGAAATATAGAGAGAGAAGTGGAGGGAGGTGGGAGGAGAATGATTAAAAAAAGACTATCCCATACCTTGTTGAGATGAGATAGCCTGGAGAGAGACGAAGACAACTTTGGCCTGAGCCTCTTCCTTAAATTGGATGTTCTGGGTAGAACTAGCCAACCAGAAGGTGAGTCCACAAGGGTGGAGGATATTTCTAATGTGAGAAGTAGTCCTGAGGTGGAGTGGGGCTCCTAGATTGAAGAGAATTATATGTCATGGTAGAGAAAGTCCTTTGGAAATGAATCTGCATTATAGCCTAGAGAGGGAAGAAGACTATCACTTTATAAGCTTGGGCAAGTCACAACCCTTTTCAGCCTACTGGTCTGTCAGCCTGCCTCGACTCTCCCTACTCCAATCCATTCTTCATTTAGTCACTAAAGTGATCACAGGCCCTATTATGTCACTCCCTCCCCCCAAGACCCTCTCAATAAACTCCAGTGACTTCTCTTGCCTCCAGGAGCAGCCCTCCTCCTACTTTTCCAGTCTTACACTGCCCCCCAGCTCATATTCTTTGATCCAACTACCCTGGCTTCTTGGCTATTCCATAAACAAGACACTCCATTCCTTAGCTCTGGCATTTTCTCTGGCTTTCCCCATGCCTGAAATGTTCTACCACCTCCACTCTGACTGCTAACCTACTTGGCTTCCTTTAAGTCCCAAGTAAAATCCTACTTCTACAGAAAGTCTTCCCTAACCCTCTAAGTTCCAGTGTTATCCTTTTTTAATCATTTCCTAGTTGTCCAGTATATAGCTGCTTTGTACATATTTCTTTGCATGTTGTCTCCCTTATTAGACTGTAAAGCTCCATAAAGGCAGCAATTGTCTTTTGCTTCTTTTTGTAGTCTTACCACTTAGCACAGTGCCTGGCACATGGTAGTAAGCATTTATTGAATTGAATCAAATTCATCAACAAAATTGGGATAATAATCTACCTTATAGGATTTTTGTGAGGACCAAATAAAAATGACATATGTCCAGTGTTTTGTACCATATAAATGATAACTAGAGAAAGAGAAGGAAAGAAATGAAAGATAGCTAGAACTTTAATTAAATCAGGTTCCAAAATAATCAGGCACTAATCAGAAGGGGGCAAGGGTCAGAGAGGAAATTCTCTAATGGGGTTTGATCTCTGATTTGGCAGCATATGACAGATGTCAAGAAAGCTGTGGTCAGAATTAACAAAAGGTCAAAGCTTATGAATAAGCAATTTTCAGATAAAGAAATCAAAGCTATTAATTATCATGTGAAAAAAATGTTCTAAATCACTCTTGATTAGAAAAATGCAGATTAAAAAATGCTAAGCACCTATCAGATTGACCAATATGACAGTAGAGGAAAGTAATAAATGTTGGAAAGAATATGGCAGAATTGGAACTCTAATGCATTGTTGGTGGAGTTGTGAATTAATCCAACTGCCCTGGAGGGCAATTTGGAATGCCCAAAAGGCTTACCCTTTGATCCAGTGATACAACTACTATGTCTGTATCCCAAACAGATCAAAAAAAGGGGAAAGGACCTACTTGTACAAAAATATTTATAGCAGCTCTTTTTTGTGGTGACAAAGAATTGGAAGATGAGGGGATGTCCATCAGTTGAGGAATGGCTGAACAAATTGTGGTATATGATGGTGATGGAATAGTATTGTGCCATAAGAAATGATGAACAGGATGATTTCAGAAAGAACTAAAAAGACCCACATGAACTGACAGAGTGAAATAAGCAGAACCAGGAGAACATTGTACATAACAGCAATATTGTAAAATGATCAACTATTAAAGACTTGGCTACTCTCAACAATACAATGATCCAGGACAATTTTGATGGACTTTTGACAAAGAATGCTATCCACCTCCAGAGAAAAAAACTGTTGGAGTCAGAATGCAGATAAAGTATATGATTTTTTATTTTAGTTTATTTGGGTTTTTAAGGGGGGGTTGGTTTTTCATGAGCATTCTCTTACAAAGATGAGCAATATAGAAAAATGATAATACATTTATATATTATATATAATACAAATATATATTTGAACATACTAGTTCAAATTGCTTACCAGCTCCAGGAAGGGGCAGAGAAAGGAGGAAGGAAGACAATTTGGATCATATAACTTCAGAAAACTTATGTGAAAAAGTTATTATTACATGTAATTGGTAAAATAAAATAGCCCTGATCCACCTCCTTTATCTTACTCGTTGTTTGTAATAGCCTCATGTGATTTTAATCACTCCAGCTGGCCCAACTTCCTTAGGTATTAAGAGGATTAGGGAGAAGTCAGATTGATCTGTTAACTTTGGATTGGAAATGTTGTTGTACATTTTGGTTAGAGTCTTTCTAACTCCAGTGGCATTTTTTTGGCAGAGATATTGGAGTGGTTTGCCATTTCCTTCTCTGGCTCATTTTACAGATGAGCAAACTGAAGTAAAAGGTTAGGTGCCATGCCCAGGGTCACACAAATACTCTGTGTCTGAATCCTGATTTGAACTCAGGAAAATGTATTTCCTGATTCCAGGTCTGGAACTCTATCCATGTTACTACTAGTTGCCCAGACTGGGAAAAGTAGATCCCCTGGGGGAAAGGATATCAAGACTTTAGTCACCATACCCAGTCAGATGTTGATAACTATGTTCCTGCTTCTCAGGTATACCTTTGTGAAACCAAAAATCAGCAGAAATGGTAGCAAAAGGGAACCTTCTCAGTGAAAAGAGGTCTTTTATCTCTCATCTTGTGATTGATGGTGAACTATATGTCTCCTGTCAGACAGGGTTTGGAGGTCTTCTCCTCTGCAATAAGACAGAATGGAAACTAATAAGAGGATTGGCAGTGCCTTAGAGTGATAACCAAAATTGAATGCAGAATCTGTAAAGAACCTCAGGAGAAGCCATGACAAAAAATGACATCTTACATTGCTGGAGTCAGAGGAACTTCAGGACAGCTTTTGAGAGATCAAAAAACTTATGACAGTATTTGAGCAGTCTTGGACAAAAGTGAACTGTGATAGGAATATATCCGAGTTCCCTTCTTATCAATGTAGAATGATGACTGGCTTCTGTGTGAACAAATGAGTATTTTAAAGAAACAGCAAAAATAACTTTCATTTATTAAAAATTAAAGAAATATAAGGGTAAAAATAATAGGTTGAGGGCACCAAAGGAACAGGTGAACTATCTTGAGGACTTACAGCTTCAGATCATTATGGTATGTCAGCTGTTTTGCATTTAACTGTTTTATGAATAAAGAAGGTAAAACTTTAAAATGAGAAATCTTTGAAATATTTGGAGTTTGAGATGTGGTTTTTAAAAGATTTGATTTGATAGAGGAAATCTGAAGAGTTGTGACTTTTTAAATGAAAGGTAAGTCACTGAGAATCAGAAAGAAGGTTCACATTTAAGTCAACTGAGGGAAATTTATGAACCTGGATATATGAACTTGAGATAGAAACCTATGGAGAATTAAAGCATCATAGGGGGCTGAAAAGCTGAAATAGCTGTGATAGAAGTAATCAGCCATCAAAAGGCATCAACTAAATGATTCCTGATAGGTGGGAGGGAGTGTGACTTCATTGGCCAAGAACTCAGTGTCAACTATTGTCCTTCAGCACCACCTGAAGTTAGAGAAAGGTGAAGCTTCTTGTGAGGACCCATTGGTCTCTGCTGCCATGTCTAACTTGAAAAGAAAAAAACTGAATGACCCTTGAAACATCTTTGATATCCTGGTTATGCCGGCTAGCTGTATGGGGTGTTCAGGGGGGAACTAGCACCCCTTGTGTGAGGGCTTGCAAAGTCCCTTTCAGGACTGTTCATCCACCTTTGGTGTCCAGCTCTTAACCTGTAGCTCTGAAAAACTGTAACATGTACCCACAGCCATATCCAGGTAAAACCATCTTGGCAGATAGGTTTAAAAAATTAAGGGTTTGATGGGCCTCAAACCCACTGGTAAATTAGGGAACATGGGAAGATGTCCTTAGGCAGAGAGGGCAGATGAGACTATTCATTCCATCAGCCATAAAGGTAGCTGAAGCAGTTCCTGTGGAATGCTTAGAGCTTGGTCAGACATCAAAGAAACCAAGGTCATCCACTGCATCCTGGGCCATCACCAGTCATCTTGACTTTTGTCTTGCCACTAGACTTTGATGACTATGGAAAGTAAAGTGAGGCCAACGACTTTGTGCAATTCTGCCTCACTTAAATCCAATTCATGAAAGAGTCAAGATATCACCCTGTGTCACTGGTCCTCTTTGAAAGATAAAGGACAAACAACAGGCTGGCTAGAATGGCTTGACTGTCTGCATCAATCTGTACTGTCTTTCTGCAAGCCCTTTTCTGATTAGACAACACAGAACTGGAAAAGAAGAAAGGATTTGCCTAGCAGAAGAGTAATAGGATCAAATGTCAAGCAGTGAACAGAGAAAAGGTTTCCCATGGAATAAATATTTCTGAATGAATGAATAACATTAAAGCCTGAATTCCAGGCTTGCGATTTACAATAGGGAAGTGGGTTCTGCCCTTATGTGTTTCTCTGTAAGGTTTCTATGTGTGCCCCCTCTTCTCCATAGATATTGAGTATATTGGAGGGAGAGTGATATATTTTGTGCTATATTTTTTGTTTGCTTATTTTAATATATTAGCATTTATAATATTATCATTTTTGTTGAATAAAGGATTATATTTAATATTTAAAGGAATCATAATTTTGAGTTTCCAGAATCTGTATTTTAAGAAAAATGCTCAGTCCAGCCTTGTCTTCATTCCTCTCCAAGCTGTTCCTAGCTCTGTATTTCCCTACCACCATGTCCCTCTGGATAGTCTCTCATTGCTTCCCCTTTTATAACTTCCTTTTATGTACTGTCTTCCCCTATTAGAATGTAAGATCATTGAGGGCAGGTACTCTTTCTCGAGGTACACTCTCATTCACTTTTTCTCTTATATGGTTATAATTATTGTCTTTCCTTCTCCTTTTATTAGTACTTCCAGCACTTAGCACAATGTGTTCCACCTAGTAAATAATGAATGTTTTCTTGTTATTGTTATCATTGTTGTTGTCATTGTGACTAGTTTTATAACTATTATACATTATAGGTATGAGTAGCTCATTGAAAAGAAAAAAATACATGTTATACAGAATTCGAAAACTAGAGCGGTAGGTACAAAAAGTTTATTTGCCCTCATCAAGGTTCCCCCTAAGAACCTGAGAGAGCCTGAATGTAGTGGTGTTCTATCTCTGGCCATCTGGACTTGCCAAGGTAAGTACAGGTTGAAGTGAGAGTGTTGACCCACTCTTTGTGTGAGAGATGAAATGTGTGTATGTGTGTGTGTGTGTAGACAGTTAAGTCCAGTGGTTTTTATCAGGGTTCTTATCCCAATCTAGTGAGATCAAGCCCTGGGAAAAAAAGAATTCCAACCCTAGGGACTGGTGCTAATTCAAGTAAAAGAATGGAAATTGACAGCTAGTTGATAGATAAACTCCCAACTAATGGGAAAAGGGTCTTTGGGTCATTACTATGGGTCTTACTCTGACTGAGTGACTAAAGGGTTTTGAGATTTCTAGGTTGTCAGAGGGAGACAGACACTAGGGTCATTAAAGAGTGGTTTAAAAGTCATTAATATATTTTAAACAGTGAAATTAATTAGCTAAATGTAAATACTTATTAAGTAAATTTAATTATTTTGGTTTTTAATATAAATTTTAATAAATCATCATTTTTAGAAATAGAAGTTTGCAAATATGTATAACAGTTCTTACATGCTTATTTTCTTATGGTCTTGTGATGAACACTTAATAACATCATAAAAAAACAAAGTTACTATAACCTAACAGAAAATAACTAGTCATTATTGATGGGGAAATTTCTCTTTTATCTGTTAGAGCAAATAACAAATAAATCAAGGAAGAAGTTATAACATGCAATAAAAACTGTTCTAATTCAACCTATTAAAACAAGTTATTGATATAGAAAAATGAGAAATGGATAAGGGAATATACTTCAACATAGACTATCATCATTTTCAAAGGAAGTAACATTAATATAAAACAATTACTACAAAGCCAAAAGAACCTAGAAACTTTGTCTCAGCAAACAAATACATGATCTTCTCCAGACTTTACTTCAGAAAACTCTTCACCCAAGATGGTAACTCCAACCTTGGAATTTACACATTGTAAATACCCTCTAGCTCCTTGAACTATCCCTCTGAATGGATATTTTCTCCCAGAACTTCCATTTAATGGAAGTATCTAAGTTAGCTATGTCTCATTCTTCCCTAAGCGGCATTTGGGACTTTCTCTACCATGCCCCCTCACTAGTTAATATATAAACTTCTTGAGAGGCATAAATTTTCTTTCTTTCTCCTTGCATTTGTATTCCTAGTGCTTAGCACTCTCTGACACATAGCAAGTATTTGTTGACTGACTGACTTGATCCCTTTGCCAAGTGGAGTGATTTGGCAGCCAAGGACAACACAGGTTTAAAATAAAAATTAATTTGCAAAATTTTATGAAAGACTATAGTGAAAGATTATGAGCAAAGACTTCTCATAAGTAAAATGAAGTAATGAAGAAAATATGAATTTATAGAAAGCTTGATGAGAGACCCAGCCGAGGCAGATCATCCTGAGAGCATTTAAGGATAAAACTGGAAGAAGGAAAACAAACAGATGAAAAATGGAAAATCTGTCAAGATTTTTATAACAAACTACTTTCTCTGGAAATGACAATATAACCACAATATTTGGATTGCAACATCACACTCAAAAAGTCTTTTTTTTAGCACTTTTTACATGTTAGGCATTGTGCTAAGTACTGAAGATTCAAAGAAAGGCAAAGGCAGTCCCTGTCCTCAAGGATCTCAGTCATCTCAATCTAAGACAACATGCAAACAACCATACACAAACAAGAAGAACAGACAGACAGATAGATAGATGGATGCATGGATGGATAAATGGATCAAGCAAGAGAGAGAGAGAGAGAGAGAGAGATGGATGGATGAATAGAAAGATGAGATAGAAATGTATATATTATATATTGCACATGCATAATTGTATATATAAATGTTATATTATATATTAAATTGAAGATAATCTCAGACAGAAGTTATGAACATTAGAGAGAATCCAAAAAAGGTTTCTTAAAAAAATGTGACATTTTACCTGAGACTTGAAGGAAGCCAGGGAATGTAAGAGGTAGAAATAAAGAGAAAGAGAAATTCAGCCTTGATAAATAGCCAGTAAAAATGCAATCTGGAGATGAAGGATCTTGCACAAGGAACAAGGAACAGCAAGGCAGCCACTATTACCAGATCATAGAGTTCACGGAGGTAAGAAGACACAAAGGTAGGAAGAGCCTAGGTAATAAAGGGCTTTAAAAGCCAAATAAAAGACTTTTTTATTTGGTCCCAGTGGTATTTTACAGAATAGGAGAGTGGCATGGTTAGACTTGTGCTTTAGAAAGATCACTTTGATAGCTGAATGAAAGATAGCCTAAATCAGGGAGAAGTGAGCCAAGAAGAACAACCCAAACATTTCAATAGTCCAAGTATGAAATGATGAGGACTAGCACCAAGGTGATAGCAGTGTCAGAGGAATGAAGGGAATGTCACAAAGGTAGAATCAATAGTAATTGACACAGAATGGATATGGAGGGTGGGAGGTATGGGTAAGGGACCAAAAAGTCAAAGGTAAGGAGCAGTGGATAGATCATAGGTAACTCAGGGGAAAGAAAGCCAGGACTGGAGATAGGAGGTCCTGGGTTCAAATCTGACCTCAGACACTTCTGAGCTCTGTGACCCTGGGCAAGTCACTTAACCCAGTTACCTATCTTTACCACTCTTCTGCCTTGGAACCAAACCTTAGTATTGATTCTAAGACAGAAGGGAAAGGAAGAGAAGGGAGGGGAAGGGAAGTGAAGGGAAGGGAAGGGAAGGGAAGGGAAGGGAAGGGAAGGGAAGGGAAGG
>NC_058131.1:601873560-601923944 GCF_016433145.1 Gracilinanus agilis | reverse complement strand
GAAGGAAGGAAGGAAGGAAGGAAGGAAGGGACAGTTCTATGTTGTTCTACTCTTTACTAGGAAAGCTTTGTTATTTAATCAAAGGAAAGTCATAGTTTCAAACAACTGTAATTCAAGGTTAAATGCAATACAAATTTTAAAAATTTTAAAGTCAGTTAGAGCTCTTTATTAAGTACTGAGGGAAGTGTATAGTTTGAAGAATACACAATCACTATCTTTAATATGGGTGGCACAGTGGATAAAGTGCTGGACCTGTACATGTGTCCTTATTGTCTCTCTTACTTAGAATATAAGTGCTTTGCAAATAAGAATTATTTCATTTATTTTGTCTCCCTAGCACTTAGCATAGTACCTGTCACACAGAAAGTGCTTAAAAGATACTTGTTGGTTGATCATTAATTAGCACTCTTTGGGGGACCAATGAATTGAAAACAAAGTGGGGTGATTATCTATTAGGAAATGACTGGAAAAAAGTATGACATATCTTCATAACAGAATATTATTTAGTATTATTAGCAATATCATTGTTTAGTAACAAACCTGAATATAAATAAAAAATATGAAAAGAGTTGTATGAATTGATGTAGAGAGAAATAAGAAGAACCAAGAGAGCAATATCCATCATTATTGTAACAACATTGTAATAGAAAAGATCACTAAAAGGAAGATGAACAATGAGTAATTAAAAAACTAGTGAAGGGCTTGGAAAATAGCTAATGAAACATATCTCCCTCTCCCTGGCAAAGAGAGAAAGAATTACTAGGATTAAATACTGTATAATTTTTCAATTATTGTATATATTCATATATGACATTTGCAATATAAAATTGTTTTATACATTGTGAAAAAATAAACAGCCCAGTTTTGCTTTTTAAAACTTTTTTAAAATTATGAAAACAACTCACCTCCTTCCCACATATTCATCAAAAAAACTGGTTTGGTGGGGAATATTGGATATTGGGATAGGAAATATTGGAAAGTGATATAAATGTTTGAGTCACCAATGTAAGAATATATGATTCCCATTTGGCTGAATGACTACCGAATCAGAGTTGCATCATGGTTGGCCAGCTACAATTCAGAGTATATATAAACAGAGAGACTGTGATCATGTATAATCTATCAATGAGTCTAATAACTAGAGCAATTTTGAAGGAGACAGCATAAATGATATTTCCAACAACTGTAATATGATACAAAAATATCTGATTTCCACTGGTGGCAGATTTTGCTAATACTTCTGTGGTTTGTTGCCTACATTCATAATTGAAGAAAAGCCTAAATTTCAATCTGAAATTAGCGAAGATAAAGATGAATTTTTTTCCCCATTCAGGTTCACAAATCCCCTAAAATCTCTCCATGGAGGCATTCAAGGTCCATGGATTGCCAGGTCGAGACAAGAACCTCTGTGCTAGCAGATGTCCAGATAATTGAAATTCCCCATCACAAAGCATATCCTGCCTCCAGGCTGGATTTTTAAGCTATATAAAGATTTTTCAACCAGTTGTGCTGAAAACCTGCAATAAACTCCAACCATAATATTGTTTCTGTTTCTCTCTCCTTTGATCTTTATCCAAATGTTGCTCATCATGCTTCCCAGCTTAGGCTCTAAGTTTCCAAACTGGAGTACTTACTAGACCTTGGCAATGTTTTTTGACCCTGACTTGACATACCCATTTCATACTTTTTGGTGACTGAACTAGGATCTCTAGTGATTTTGCTGTTTTTCACTGTCAATTTTATTTACATTTTGAATAATTTTGTTCTTATCTTCTTTAAATCTTAAGTCTTGATTCTGAATTCTCTTCTGTGAACTTTCCACAGTTAATAGACTCCTTTTTTCTCTCCTGTACCCCTTTAGGTGGATATTCCTCCAAAGTTCTGTTTTCTTCTCTCTTCTTCTCTCTTCATACTCTCACTTGGAAAGGAAAGTTGGTTTCTTTTCATGAACTTCAACTATGTTATGTAATGATTATGTAAGTGACTCCCAGATTCATATCTTTGACCCTGAAACTTATGTACTTCTCAAAAAACCAAGGGTCTAAATATGTTAGAATTTGAGATAGAATCCTGATGCCCCTAAGTTTTCCTTATAGAATAAGTTTTCTATCTTGTGAAACACATTTGCCACTTTAAACTTTAGACATGTTCTGAATACTCTACAAATTATAATGTTTTACAAAAAACACAACCCTAAAAAAATTCCTATGTATAGGAATTAGACTAGATTACCTCCAAGGTTGTCTGACTCTTAGATTCTCTGATTTTATGGAATCAACTTCAATTCAATTCAACAAATATTTACTTATTTCCTTTATGCAAGACATAATGCTAGCGGATGGGGAATCAAAGATGAAATAAGAAACCATCCCTATCCACAAGGACTTTAGAATATGAGAGATAGATAAGGTATATACATAAGTCACTGTATTCCAAGTTGAAGAAAAGTGTGAAAGAGGTACAAAGTGCTGTGAAAATACAATGAAAGAGAAATCACTTCCAGTTGGTTGGGAAAGAGGTAGCTTCATGAGAGAAGTGGGCAATTGAGCTGGAACTTAAAGAAGACAAATGACTATAACAGGGGGTGACAGAAGAGGCAAAGAAAGCAGAGGAAGTTCATTCCAGGAATGAAGTATGGGAGGAGCAAAGCAGGCTATGAGAGGGACCATGAGCAAACCAGTTTAGATGGAACATAGTATTCATAAGAAAGAGAAGTATAAGGTAAGTCTGGAAAAAGTAAACTGGAGCCAGACTATAGAGAGCTTTGAATGCCATCCTTTAGAGCTTATATAGAAACCCCTGAAGATGTTTGTATGGAGATCAGAGAGATACATTAGGTACTTCATTGGTATCTCCTAGATAATATCTAAACAGAATACATCCAGTAATGTCCTATTCTGATGAGGTATGGAAATAACCCTATGATTTCAGAAGCTATACAAAAGAATACAAATTATTTCAAGTCCTACCAACTTGGAGGCAGCTATGTGGCACAATGCATAGAGTACAGGGCCTGGAGTCAAGAAGACTCAGCTTCCTATGTTCAAATCCAGCCTCAAACACTTGCCAGCTATGTGACCCTGGGCAAGTCATTTAACCCTCTTTGTCTCAGTTTCCTCATCTATAAAATGAGCCAGAGAAGGAAAGGCAAACCACTTCAGAATTTTTGCCAAGAATATCCCAAACAGGGTCAGAGACAACTGAAAAATGACTGAGTAAAACCAACTTGGAGTTTCTTCTAGAATAAGTTCAACAATAACCTCTAAATTTATCAGCCAAGTTGGCTAGTTGACACAGTGGATATAGCTCAGGATCGAAAGTCAGGAAAACCTGAGTTCTAATCCTTTTTCATACACTTACTATTTATGTGATGCTGAGAAAGTTACTTAACTTCTCTGCCTCAGTTTCCTCATCTGTCAAATGAGGATAATAATAGTACCTACTCCCCAAGGTTGTCTTGAGGAGAAAAAAATGAGAAAATATTTGTAAAGTGCTATGCAAACCTTAAAGCACTATGTAAATGTTAGCTATTATTATTAAGTTTTAAGAAGCTAATACCAAGAAGGCTGACCCTCAAGTGATTCACAAAGGCTGCTTATCATTTTTTAGGAGAGATATGATCTTCAGCAGTGGAGGACATAACCTCAAAGACAAAATCAAAAATCCTTGAAGCATTAAGCACAAATCATACACTAAAGATATTTAGTAATTATTTTTCTAATTCTACATTATGGAACCAATTAACACAAAATATACCAACACCTTGCTTTTAATAAGGTAATAATGATTATTACCCTGCTGAAATGATATAAAGTATATTTTGTGTTACCTACTTTCAATGAACACTGAGCTGCCACTACAGAAGTTATTAATCATTTAAGTTACACAAAAGACAATTTTCCACATAAATATCCAGAACCTCATTAAATTTATTTAAACTATTATTGGTGTCATTTCTGTTACTAGAAAAATGAACAGTATCTTGCACCAGACACAGCTGATACTGAAGGCTGATGGA
Source organism: Gracilinanus agilis (assembly GCF_016433145.1). Lineage (NCBI taxonomy): Eukaryota > Metazoa > Chordata > Mammalia > Didelphimorphia > Didelphidae > Gracilinanus > Gracilinanus agilis. The sequence continues at coordinate 601,919,926 of NC_058131.1, read as the reverse complement.
TCCTAACTTATACTATTCAGTTCCATCAAGGTTACTCAGTGATGGAAATACTTTCTACAAGTAATTTCTTGAAAAGTTATTTGTAAAAAAGCATCCCTGTTAGCAGAAATAGATCTAAATGATACTTCAAAGGATGTTATTTTAATGGAAGAAAAGATCTACCTACAAAAAACTACTCTTAGCTTCTTGGTAGAAAGGCTGAAAAACAACATCTACCTACAAAGATTGAGAAAAAGCTAAATAAATTGTGGCATATTAATGTGATAGAATGTTATTGTGACATAAAAATAATACATATATAAATACAAATATGAAAGTACTTAAGTGATACTGAGCAAAGGTGGCAGAATGAGAACAGCTATATTAAAAAGCAACAAAATAATTTAAGATTATGGATATGTTTTTGCTTTTACACAAAAGATACTTCTCAACAAATTAGGCAGGGTTGCAAATGCCTAAAATCTCTGCTGCTAGGGAGACTGTGGCTGGTGTATCTCTGGAACTCCATGATTCTGAATTGCTCTGGGCTAAGCCTAAGCAGCTAGGTGATACATTGGATAGAGTACTGGCTTCCTGGAATCCAAAAGATTCATCTACCTGAGTTCAATTCTGGCCTGAGATACTTACTAGCTGTGTGTCACTTAACCCTGTTTGCCTCAACTTCTTCATCTGTAAAATGAGTTGAAGAAGGAAATGGCAAATCACTCCAGTATCTTGGCCAAGAAGGGTCACAAGGAGTCAGATGTGAATGAACAACAATGACAAAGCCTTTTGGATGTCTACCTGTAGACGTCGATAGAGTAAGCTGTTGGGAGAGAGGTAGCAATGAGGCTACCTAAAGTGGGATAAGCTGACCTCAGAAAACATAGCAGGTCAAAATTCCTTTGGTGATCCAAGTAGGACTACATCCATGAGTAGCTCCTGTACTTCCAGTCTCAGTAAGATCAAGAAATCAAAATTTTTAAAACAAAACAAAGCAAAATACCCATACAAACCCCTCTGAAAAGCACATTTCCTTAAGAAGAATAAAGCCATGGAGAAATCAGAATAGTTCACAAAGCAGCTAAGTTATGATAAATATCATTTGGCTTAAATGTATATTTTTCTCTTAAAATGGAAACGGTCCTGGTTTATGGCATTATTTAAGACTATTCATTGCTTATGCATTAGCATTTGTTGATATTGTTATTCAGTTTCCAAAAGAATTTTTTTATTTTATTTAATTAAGAAAATTTTTTCCACAGTTACATGATTCATGTTCTTTCCCTCTCTTCCTCCCACCCCCTCCCATAGCCAATGTGCAATTCCAATGGGTTTTACATGTGTCATCCAATAGAATTTTTTTAAAATACATTATTTTAAATAGAATATTAGCAAAGAGACTCCAGCAAGTAATCAAGAGGATCATCCACCATGATCAGGTGGGATTTATAGCAGAAATGCAAGGATGGTTCAACACTAGGAAAACCATCCACATAATTGACCATATCAACAATCTAACAAACAAAAATCACATGATTATCTCAATAGATGCTGAAAAAGCCTTTGACAAAATACAGCATCCATTCCTATTGAAAACACTGGAAAGTATAGGAATAGAAGGACCTTTCCTAAAAATAATAAACAATATATACCTAAAACCATCAACAAACATCATATGCAATGGGGATAAATTAGAAGCCTTCCCAATAAGATCAGGAGTGAAACAAGGATGCCCATTATCACCTCTATTATTCAACATAGTACTAGAAACACTAGCAGTAGCAATTAGAGAAGAAAAAGAAATTGAAGGTATCAAAATAGGCAATGAGGAGACTAAGCTATCACTCTTTGCAGATGATATGATGGTCTACTTAAAAAATCCTAGAGAATCAACTAAGAAGCTTGTAGAAATAATCAACAACTTTAGCAAAGTTGCAGGATACAAAATAAATGCACATAAATCATCAGCATTTCTATATATTTCCAACACATCAGAGCAGCAAGAGGTAGAAAGAGAAACACCATTTAAAATCACCCTAGACAATATAAAATACTTGGGAATCTATCTACCAAAACAAACACAGCTACTATACGAAAACAACTACAAAACACTTTCCAGACAAATAAAACTGGATTTCAACAATTGGAAAGCCATTAATTGTTCATGGGTAGGACAAGCTAACATAATAAAAATGAACATTCTACCCAAATTAATTTACCTATTTAGCGCCATATCTATCAAATTACCAAAAAACTTCTTTACTGAATTAGGAAAAACTATAACAAATTTCATTTGGAATAACAAAAGATCAAGAATATCAAAGGAAATAATGAAAAAAAAATGTGAAAGAAGGGGGCCTAGCAGTACCAGATATCAAACTATACTATAAAGCAGCAGTCACCAAAACAATATGGTACTGGCTAAGAGATAGAAGGGAGGATCAGTGGAATAGACTTGGGGTTAATGATGTCAGCAAGACAGTGTATAATAAACCCAAAGAGCCCAACTTCTGGGACATGAATCCACTATTTGACAAAAACTGCTGGAAAACTTGGAAAACAATATGGGAGAGATTAGGTTTAGATCAACATCTCACACCCNGACTGATATACTGTGGTAAAATTGAATGTAATGGACTTCTGTACCAGCAGCAATGTAAGGACCCAGAACTATTCTGAGGAATATATGGAAAAGAAAGCTACCCACATTCAGAGGAAGGACTGTAGGAGAGGAAACACATAAGAAAAATAATTGCTTGAATGCATGGGTTGATGTGGACATGATTGGAGATGTACACTCAAAACTACCACACCAATGCAACTATCAACAATTTAGAAATAGGTCTTGATCAATGACACATGTTAAAACCAGTGGAAATGTGCATCGGCCATGGGTGGGGGGAGTGCAGGGGGTTGAAGGGGAAAGTAGGAGCATGAATCATGTAACCATGTTAAAAATGAATATTAATAAATGTTTAAAAATACATTATTTGCTCGTTTTCTACTTCATTAAGAGGAATATACTAAAAACAATTTATTCATGTGTTATTCAGAGTTTAGAATTTTTCTGGACAACATTCTGAGGATTAATTCCTGCTATATAGGTTTAGCACTATATAAAACCTATGTAGGTTTTTTTAAAAAATCTACTGAGAAAATATCAGAAGTTGGATGTATATGATGGAACACTATGCCCAAATATAACTGAGCCCATATATTGTACTAGGATGAAATTTGGTGCTGGCATCTTTTTCCATAGCCACGAAAGCATCATTTGATGCCTTGGTCCCCGTGGATCAAGAGAGAACTCTTGAGCTAGAAAGAAATAGGTTTACTACCCCAAAATGGTTGGAGATTATCTGTGAGACTGCTACTTGGTAGAGTCAAAAGAAATTAATCCCAACTCATCCTACACAGTAGGAGTATAAATACTAGCAAGCACTTAGCACAGTGCCTGGCACATAGTAGGGACTTAATGAATGTTTATTGATTGATTAAGCAAGCCTCTTCAGCTTGTGTATAAACTTTTTTTTATTATATCTGGGAGGAGATAAGAATAATATAAACAACATTCCAGTTGTGACAGACCATTTCACTTGATATGTACAAGTATACTCAGCCAGGAACCAGGAAGCTTTTAGAATCGCTGTATTATTGAAAGAGATGCATTTCTCTATGGCTTCTCTGCCAGGATCCATTATTACCAAGGTAAAGTATTTGAATGCAAACTTTTAAAAGAGGCATTGGCTTCAGAGTAAATCAAAAAGTTTAGAACAACACCTTAACACCCTCCGAGAGACCCATAGCCTGAGTATTTCAATAACGGGTTATTGGATATACTAGAGTTTCTGAGCAGAAAAGTCAATGGAGTCCACATGTGGCATTACTAGTACATGTGTATAATACTATCAAAAATGATGGCACATGATTCAGTTCAATGGATAAAACATTTATTTTTATTTAAATATTATTATTTTAAAAATTAAAAATCTACTTTGTGCTTTGGCACTGTGCTCAAGGACTGAAGATACAAAAACAAAGGTAAACAGTCCAGGACATCTAGGTCACTCAGTGGAGAGAGAGCCAAGCCTAGAGAAAGGAGGTCCTGGGTTTAAATCTGGCCTCAGACACTAGTTGTGTGACCCTGGGCAAGTCACTTAACCCCAATTACCTAACCCTTTCCACTCTTCCACCTTGGAACTGATACTTAGTGTTGATTCTAAGACTGAAGAAAAGGAAGACTTAAAAAAAAAAAAAAAAAGATGAATAGTCCTTGACCTTAAAGAGCATTCTTCCATACATTCTACTGGGGGAAATCAACATATACACACAAGAATATGTAAAATGCAGAATTTCCCAAAAGTCTCAGCATAGTTTTCTGTTACTAAATGCTTAAGACTTCCTAAGACTTTTAGGACATCCTACATACAGATTAAAAATCCAGGGTAATCTCTGAAGGATGTGGAGATGTAGAGAAATCTGGAAAGGACATTTATAAGAGACAATACTTGAACTGAACCTTAAGAGGAGTTAAGTCTTCTGAGAGTCAGAGGTAAGAGGGACCACATTCCAGAAAGGGGGCAGAGGCTATACAAAGACAGGGAGGTGGAATATCGAACACACAGCATGGAAAAGTCAATTTTAGCTAGAATTTAAAGTGCAGGAGAGTGAATAGGTTGTCATCTATCTGGAAAGATAAGTTGGTGTTATACTAACAAGTGCTTTAAATATTAAACAGAGAAGGTTAGGAGAACTCGTCAGTAGAAAATAATGTGGCCAGACCTATATGGAATAGGATTCAGAGATGGGAAAGGCTGCATACAGGGAGACCAGTTAGGAGACTCTTGCCTTTAGTTAGAAACCAGCTTTCTTGTGTGCAAAATGGGATATCTGAATCTGAATGTCCAAATGAGATAATGAATGTAAAAGGATTTGCAAACCTCAAAGCTATACATAAATGTCAGCTACTGGGGGCAACTTGGTAGCTCAGTGGATTGAGAGCCAGCCCTAGAGACAGGAGGTCCCATATTCTAATATGGCCTCAGGCACTTCCCAGCTGTGTGACCCTGGGCAAGTCACTTGACCCCCATTGCCTAGCCCTTACCACTCTTCTGCCTTGGAGCCAAGGCTCCAAGATGGTAGGTAAGGGTTTACAAAAAATAAAAAATAAAAAAAAATAAATGTCAGCTATTACTATTGCTATGTGCTCAGGCAAATGTCCTCCCATCTCTATTCTGAATCTTCTTCTAGGAACTGATCTTTGGAACTGTTCTGAACAATAATAAAAACCTTTTTGCTAATTCTAGATTGCTTTGTTGTTGCTGTTCAGTTGTTTCAGTCATGATGGGCTCACCGTGATTCCATTTGGGAGTTTCTTGATAAATATACTGGAGTAGTTTGCCATTTCCTTCTCCAGTTCATTTTCAGCTGAGGAAACTAAGGCAAAAAGGGTTAAGTGACTTGTCCAGGATCACCTAGCTAGTAAGTGAGCCAGATTTAAACTCAGGTCTTCCTCACTCCAGGCCAGGCTAGGCACCCTCTCCACTTAACCACCAGGATTAAATTGCTAGATGATGAAAACAGATATATTATTATATTACTTTTGTTATATTCCTATTGTTAGATTTGATGTGGGCTGAAATGTCCCAGAAACCCTGCCAAGTAGCTGTAAACAACCAAAAGAACATAGAAACCACAACTGGTTGATTGGTATGGGGCCACCTTTCAGATAAAACATATGGGTTGTTTAGATTTATAATTATGAGAAAACTCACATCAATCTTTAGACATAACTGAAGTCCTTGGTTGGGGTCTCTGCACAGCAAGTACAGGTGATTCAGTTTCCCAGCCATACAGGACTAGGTTCAAACAATGCTCAATTTCCACATTCACTGCCTGCCTAAGTTTCTGCACAGAAAAGAGCAAAATTTGACCCAAAGTTACCCTGGGATATTTAACATTTTACATTGCGGTTTGCTCCCCCCAGTGGGCAAACAGTGACTCAAGAATAAAGCCATAGAGAACAAAATACCACGGATAAAGTGGCATCAGTCCCTTAGAAACAATGAGGCAACAACTGCCCAAACAAATGGATTCCTTCTTTAATAACTAATTAAGATATAATAAAAGATGATCCCTCAAAATGAAGTCACTCTGAGCCATCAATCGATTCTTTGGATGAGACCTCAATTAGTCTTGCCCACATCACATTGATATATTCCTAACTCAAGGCTGAGCATTTGCTTCCATCATATTTCTGGCTTCCTTTAAGCTTCTGGCAAGAGCTTCCTTCAGCCCAAGTGATACCTTTTGCAAGGTCTTTCCCAAATAGTGTTCCTCCCTTCCTACTTCCTGCTTCCAAGATCAATGAATTCGTCATTCCTGGAGTTTCCAGGTGCCGAAAGTATAATATCCTTGGTCTGGTCCAAAAGATAAGTAATCTCCCCTCCCCAGAGAAGTGTGACCTCTGATGCTGGAGTGGTCTGTAACCTTTTAGTTACCCCTCTTCTCAGTAAGGACAAAATCAGTGGAAGCATTCACAATCCCAAAGAATCAGCCTCTATTCCTTGAAGGTCCAGTGGTTCCCAAACTTTTTTGGCCTACTGCCCCCTTTCCAGAAAAAATATTACTTAGCCTCCTGGATATTAATTTTTTTAAAAAATTTTAATAGCGATTAATAGGAAAGATAAATGCACCTGTGGCCATCACCTCTCCCCTGGATGGCTGCAGCACCCACCAGAGGGCGGAGGCGCCCACTTTGAGAATCACTGGCTAGACCTTTAAGTGTAGTCTCTCTCAAATCTTTTGTCTTTCCGTTCTCTCTGGTTTCAGGTAAGGTAGAGATTGAGGTGAGATAGGAGATTCTCTCAACCATTTTTACCTTGAATGAAAAACATTTTTTTTAATTCAAAGATATTTTATTTTTCCAAGTATATGTAATAACAATTTTCAACATACATTTTCTGAAATTATAAGAATCCAAATTGTCTCAATGAAAAACATTTCTAATTATGATTATGAAACCTTACTATTTGAATCCGTGGAGTCTCATGCTTCTTATGTGTATCCCAGGCTATGCCTCACCCTCAGGGGCATTGACATGGAAGCCTTGAGGGATCCAAGTTGATGGTAACATTCCAGAATTTCCTGTGAGCTTGACCTTGACGTGGCCAGATTTAGTAAAAACATGGCAGAGGTCCATACTGAGCTGAAGGAGAGTCAGAGCTGAAGGTAGAAAACAATGGGTAGAAAGTAAGACAGACATGCACCTTCTTTTCCTCCCTCCAGAGAAATGCCAAATTTCCTGTTTCAATCAATCCCTTCACTTCCTGTTTTTCCGTTGGCTCTTCCCTCTGCTTTAGCTAGGACTGAGAATTTTTATTTCCCTTTTTAATTTCTTCTCTTTAACCAGTTGTTATTTAAAACACATACACACTTGCGCGGGCACACACACACACACAAACTGAACTATTCACATTGATATTAAATTGTGAGAGAGAAGGAACCCTACTCATTTAAGGGTTGGAGGAGGAAGTTTTCCCTTTATTGGGGGCTGGAACAAGTCACAGAGGTAGTGAATCTGATATTTTCTGAACCCTCTAGATCACATGAATCTCACCTTGAACTCTAGAGTCATTTTCTTTTTCTTTTGTAAAAAAAAAATAATAATAATAAATCTACAAGCCTTCTAGCAGCAGCAAGCTTCCTTAAAATAAAATAACACTTCTTCCAAGACTACTTGCTTCCCCCACTCCCACTAGCTCTGGTAAGTTGGGTCCTCAGATATCAGTTGATTGCTTCTCTCCTTAGGATTCTAGGGATAACTGAAAAGCTTAGGTACATTTGCACAGGACTCTGAATCTGTGCTCCCCAATAACAATCAGTGAATTGGCATCAATTAGCTTTTTCAACTGGGTATTTAACCAACAACATTGTTAAAACAACTTTGAAAGACTTTAGAACTCTGTTAAATACAATGACCCACCAAGATTCCAGAGAACTCAGTGAAACTTGCTACCCACTTCCTACCTAACAGCTGATGGTCTCAGACATGAACTTTTCTGACACAGTCAATGCAGAAATGGGTTTTGCTTTTCTGTGCATATTTTACAAAGGCTCCTTTTTTCTTCTCTTTTTCAATAAGGAAGAGGAGGTGGGAGGAAAAGGAAGATTTTTAACTGAAAATTTTTAAATAATTTTTATAGGGTACATATTTATTGAAAAGGTAGAGTAAGAATAGAAGCTACCAAACACTGCTATCAAACCTGGAATGGAAAGAAGTGCACCCACAAAGTCTCTGGGAAATGTGAATGCAAACTTAAATGTATTAAGGAATATATGGAGGAAAGGCTTGAGGCCAAGAGGTACTTTGAGACTCCTGACTTTAGGAGTGTCGACGTGGAATCTAGAGACCCCCAAATTTGTAACCAAAAAGATTCGATGAACCCCAGTTTACTTAGCTTAAAGGTGAAAGCCCCAGGTTTGACTTTGTCACAAGAAAGTTCCTCCCTGAGGGAAAGTCCAACTTCACTAGCCTCAGACTAACAATGGACCTTAAAGGAGTTTAGGTGGGGATCAGAAGTTAAGTATCTCTTTTGTCCCAATGGTTTCTCCCCTTAGGCCAAAGTCCTTTATTAAGGAGACCCAGGAGTGCTTGGCTGGACCTTTCCCTTTTGGGTCCTTGGTAAAGCATCAGCCCCTTGCTGTTATTCCTGTATGGGACTCCTCATTTTTCTTTGTTACCATTGTAAAGCCAATCCACTGTCCCTCTCATCCTCAGTCCCCACATTCCCCTAGAAAGGTATTTAAGCTTCCCCACTTTAAAGGCTGCTTGAAGTTGTCAATCTAGTGCAGTTGGCTCTCCCAGGGTCAGTGACCAGAGCATCCAGAGTTCAATCCTCAGGCTCTGCATGGGTGTGTGGTGCATGGTGTGCAGCCCTCTGTAGAGGCTTAACTCAGCCCTGTACCCCTTTCCTTAATTAAAGAGTGGTTTTCTGACTATTCAATAGTCCTGTGGGGTTTTTTTTTTTTCAGTCAATATCTACTTAGAAAGTTGTCTGGGACACCAGAGAATTGAATGGTTTGTCCAGAATCCCTTAGCCACTTGTGGACAGAAGTGGAACTTCAACACTTGGAGATAGATAGATAGATAGATAGATAGATAGATAGATAGATAGATAGATAGATAGATAGACAGACAGGTAGATAGATATAGAAACATATACATATGTACATGTGTGTATTCATATATGTTGTTGTTCAATCATTTCAGTTATGTCCACTTCTTCATGACCCCATGTTGGGTTTTCTTGACAGATACTAGAATGATTTGCTATCCCCTTCTCAAGATCATTTTTCAGATGAAGAAACTGAGGCAACAAGGGTTGAATAATTTGTCCAGGGTCACACAGCTGCTAAGTTTCTGAGTTTAGATTTAAACTCAGGAAGATGAATCTTTATGACTCCAGGCCCAGAACTCTATCTACTGTGCCACTTAGATGCCCCAAAATGCAGTTGTATCCACATGTATGTACATATGTGTTATATACATGTATGCACAATGTATATACATGCACTGTGTATATGTGCATAGAAATAGCTAGAGATAAATGCCTTGGAACACAGAAAGTCAGCCTAAGTTACATGTCTTCTTGCTCGGAGAGCTTACAGAGCTCCTTGTGGTACAGTGATATATAGATATGCTTTAGAAAGCTTCTGAAAACAACCTTATTGCTTCACTTTTCAGCTCTGGTGATGAGCTTCCTTTCTGCCAGGGTGTAATAAGATGTTAACAAAGGAAATGTCCAAAGATAAAAACATGAAAGACTTAATTTATATGAACATGTTGGCCCCCGTGACGATAGCCTGTGTGATGTGCAGAGGGTGGGGAGGGGTTGGGACACCAGTGAAACGACATTTATTATGTAGCTATGAAGAAAAGTAAACTAAACATATAAGAGGCCAGCGATTTAATTTGTGTAATATCTTTTTCTTCATATATGGAAATGATTGTTTTGTTTGAATTTATAAACATTTGGAGTAATAAATAAAATAAATTTAAAAGAAAGTGTCCACACTGAGAAAGTGAAAGGAATACTGACTATAACAATTGGATGGATTTCCTCAAGCCTTCATTTTTCCCAGGAGTTTCTGGTACATAACAATCATCGTTTGCCAGTATAAGCTAAGCTTGTGAAATGGGGACCCACCAACTAAACCCTGCCTCTAACTGCACCAACAGGACCTGAGAACAATCTTTGGAACTTTTCCTGAAAAGATATGGGGACTCCAGAGATTTCCAGATAACAGCCTATCTTCTCAAGATCCCAAAAGTCACTCCAAGGAGTTATTGTCAAGAATTTACTGTTATTACTGTCCTTTAAGCAATAAACTTTTTTTTTTTCTTTTACTCTTCTATTTCTTTCAAACAATAAAATCTGGCTAATTTCCGTATCTAATGGACTCCTCTCTTTAGGATAGGGGTTCCCACATGCATGTATGTTCTGCTTGAGAAGAATACATTAAAATGTCCTCTGCTTCTTCCTCAGTTTCTATTATCTCTCACTCAATTCAACTCCTGTCAGGTGGGGTCAGCCACTTGGGAAGATATGGGTTGACCACACCTAGGCCCTGAATTGACCTTAATCATAGGTTGGGGGCATAATTACATGGTTGGTACTAATCTGTTTGACAAGTGATTGGGTCAGCTAAAGCACGAGGAAGTCACCAGTGTGGGCAGTGGCGCCCTCCAGGTGACCTAGCTAATTTGCTCAGGAGTCAATACTTTTTCTCTAGGTAAGCATAAACACATTCACTCAAATGGCAACTTCCCTGCTGAAAACACCACAGTTGTCCTACTTAGTTCAAAGGAATAAATGAATTACCCCAGCAGAATTTTAGTATCATAGTATTTAAAGCTGGAAGAAATCGTAGAAAGAATCTAGTCTGGTCTCCCTCATTTTGGAGAAAATCTGAGAAAATCTGAGAAAACAGATCCCACAGGGTTGAACTAACTTACCCAAAGTCACACAGTTAAAAAGTAGAAAAACTAGGACTTGAATACAGGACCTCAAATTTCAAATTCAGTGTTCTTTCCATTATACACACTGCATTCTACTGTGCTTGAAAAATTAAACAGTACCTTTCCCGTTTGTTAGTTTTTTTGTTTTTGTTTTTTAATCCTTACCTTCCATATCAATTCTAAGGAAAGAAAACAGTAAAGGCTAAACAATTGGGATTAAGTGACTTCCCAGGGTCTCACAGCTTTAGGAAGTATTTAAGGCCAAATTTGAACCCAAGACTTCCCAACTGCAGGTCTGGCACTCTATATACTGTGCCACCTCATTGCCCCTCCCAATTACGATTTAATACTAGGATTCATCCCTTGCTTCCTGAATCTAGTGTGGAAATTTTTTTTTGAAACTGGGACATTTCCAATTTTAAATATCTCATTTCTCTAGGTAGAATTCTGATTTTCAGTAAAAGGCCATATAATCATAGATCTAGAGTTTGAGTTCTTAATGTGGGTTTCTTGAACTTGCCCTTTTTTTAAGTATTTTAGAAAAATGTATTTTAATGTACTTGGCTTCTTTTGTAATCCTATATTTTTTATTTTATGTATTTGAAAACATTATTCTGAGAAAGGGTCTATAGACTTCACTTGACTGCCAAAGGGGTCCAAGATACAAAAAAGTTTAAGAAACTGATGATCTACAGTTATCTCATCCTACCCTTCATCATTATACAGCTGAGGACACCAAGGCCCATGGATGTTTGGCAACTTGACCAAGGAAACACATTTAACTGTCAGAGGAAAGATTTGACCATGTCTTCTGATGCCACTCATCTGTCTTTCCCCTGTTCCCATGTTACCTACTTTATGTGGAAAGCTGATAGGGGAGTGAGGAAGAGAAGAGAGGGATAAGAGTTTGTTTCCTGATCAGCTTGGTGATGGGCCTTTGTCTGAGATTTTATATCTCATCAAGTGGATGTGAATTTATTGGCTTAGACAGTTGTTGGTAGAATCATCCCTACTGTGAGTAAAAAGTCATCTTTTTTTTCCTTTTTTGGGAGATAGACCAGAAATCAGCTTAATTAAAGACAGACCTGAGTCAGAGGTGGGGTTTCCTCCAATCCAGAGCTGCTAATATCTGGCTGCCTTGGTTATAAGTAGGTGGAATTTACATGTTCTCCAATTCAGAGAAGAGATTTCTTCATCTCAGCTTTGAAGAGGTAGTAGCATAATTACTCAGACTGAGAGCTATGAAAAGGGGAATTTCATGAACAAGATCCTGAACCCCAAGTATCATGGGGAGAATTTATGGGCAGTATCAGTCTTTAGGTTGTCATCCTAGAGATCCCATTAAAAAGATCTATAATGAGTAGGTGGTGGGGCAGTTAGGTGGCTCAGTGGATTGAGAGCCAGGCCTGAAGACAGGAGGTCCCAGATTCAAATCTGGCCTCTGATACTTCCTAGCTGTCTGACCCTGGGCAGGTCACTTAACCACCAATGCCTTGCCCTTAGGCTCTTCTGCCTTGGAACCAAAATATAGCACTGATTCTATGAGAGAAAGTAAGGATTTTTTAAACTATATAACTAACATCCTTTCCTCACAAGAGGAAATTATTATTAGCCCCATTTCATAGATTAGCAAAGGGAAGTTCAGAAAGATTTAACGAGTCCACATTTATGCAACCAGGACAAGAGCTCAAAGCCAGATCATCTGCCTCCTGGCCTGATCCTGCCCTTTCCACCCACCCTACCTGCCTAGAAGGAGGCAGCTAGCATACGGAACCTCACAAATTGGGCTCCCTAAGTCTAGATAATCAACACAACAATAAATTAAGCCCTGATTTGTAGTGTTTGACAATTTTGTCAGTGTAAATACTCATGCTGAAAATATAATAACTACAAACTCTCCTTTATTAGTGATCTCCTTCCCACTATTAAGTCATGTGGTTGAAATTCTAGAAACCATCTTACAGTGGAACCAAGATAAAGTGATGACTCCTTTCACTAAGGGAAATTCTGTCATTATACAAAGATTAAATACAGAATAACCCAAAAGTCTTGGGCAGTTCTAAGTCACTAAAGTTTTCATGCCCCAAAAGTCTTAGTACAGTTTTTTAAGTTATTAGTACCTTAAAGCTTGAGTATTCTTTGTGTCTCCCCAAAATTAAAGTTTGGGTAGTGCCTTGTGTCCCAAAAATCTTAGTGCAGTTTCAAACTAGTTGAACTTTAAGCTTTAGTAGCTTAAAATTTCAGTAAGACTTTGCGGACAGCTTGTAGCCTATGTGATGGGGGCAAGACGCCCCACGGTCATCACACTCCTCCTGATTCTCTCAGTTCCAAAATTTGACCTTTTCTTTTCCCATCAACCGAAATCCAAGTGCGCAGTGCTTTCTTTGCTCACGGTAAAGGCTCAGTAAATGTTTTTGCGTTCATTCGGTCCCACTGAGTCATTCATTCGCGTCCCAACTTGGAGGCCAAATCGAAGTACCCTCAGGCCAATTGTTTCCAGCTAGGCAAGTCCCTAGTCTAATCAGGCCAGCCCAAACCTGGTGCTACTTCCTCCTTCACGGAGCAATCACGGCAGGAGAGAGAGCCTAGCCCACTAGAACCACCGAAGAGGAGTGATGAAATCGGAGGCTCCACACCAGTAAACTGCCCCTCCTCCCAGCAGCCTCCTGACCCAGACATTTAAGCAGTTACTCAGGCACCCGAGCAGCAGAAGCAGCCGTAGCCACCTCATCGCCATTGCCGGGACACAGGCTAGGACAGTGCCTAGTTTCCGGGGTCCCAGCATCCCACAAAATGCGCTGCGAGCTGCTGCTGCTTCTCGCGGCGGGGGCTTTCTTTCTAGCCCCGGTTGTTTCCAGTTTGCACAATGTTACTGCAGAAGGTAAGACAGACGGATGGGACAGGAAATTCTTGGAAAACAAAGTCCTCCTCCTAGCTTCTCCAACTTCATTTAGCCTAGGAGCCGCAGCCAAACGGAGCCCGGGAGGACAACAGAGCGGGATTATGGGGTCAAAGGAGGAGAACTTGAAAGTCCCCCAAGGAGGATCCCAGGACTGGGGTGGGGGTGGGGAGGCAAGGAAGGAGAACTTGGCAGTCCCCCAAGGAGGATCCCAGGACAGAACGGGGTTATGGGACCAAGGGAGGAGAACTTGACAGTCCCCCAAGGAGGATCCCAGGGCAGAGCGGGATTATGGGGCCATGGAAGGAGAACTTGACAGTCCCCTGAAGTAGGATCCCTATGTGCTCCAGAGGACAAGCTCCACGGACCCACATACCACATCTAGTTCCTTTCTGGGAAGTCTGGAAAATGAAAGTAAATCATGAGACTAAACCACACAAGAGCACTCTTGGAAGGGGGGGGGGGGGGGGGAGGAACCCGAAGTAAGCTAAAGAGAGAGAACAGACCCAGGAGCTATTCTTCAGATCCACACTTCTTGCGATATGATATTCCTATCTTTTCCTTTCTCCTACCCCTTAATGCTAAGGGCGTTTTATAATTTTCTCTCTTCCCTCCCTTAACGATAACAGTGTTTTCTCTCGCTATCTGTAAAATGGGTGAATAATTTAAATCCTGCGGCACATCACTCCTTCAGAATGAATTACTACATGAGTGCTTCGCAAATAGAGAGCTAAGGACTGCTGCTGAGTAGCTCAATAACCACATATTGGAAGGGAGCTCTGGAAACCCCAAGGGGCTGAAACTAAGCCCCTGTGGGCACCCCTAGCTATCTGTAACTTGAGTCCCTTGTTTTAAAACTAGCCAGGTTTCTTGTGGGCGTGAATTAAATGTAATGAAATTAGCCAAACGTTAAAACCATAGAACCTAGGGTTTTTTGAGCTGGAAGGGACACCTAAAAATATACCTAACCTCTTCATTTTACAGAATGGGAGGAAAGGTGAAGGGACTTGCCCACGGTCCCAGAACTAGTCTGTGGCAAGCAGAGCCAGGCAGGCCTAGACCTCAGTTCTCCTGGCTCCCTCCAGATAGAAACTTGGAATCTGAAATCTAGAACTCAAAGGGACCTTGCTTTAGCTGATCCAACCTCTCATTTTAAAGGTTCAAAAACTGAGGCCAGAGAGAATAAATAACTAATCTAAGGACAATTTGAACCCAGGTCCTCAGGCTTCCCAGCCAGTATTCTTTCATACTATGTCAGAATTTCCAAGGGTTTAGCAGTGCTTTTAAGACCTGAAAAATTATCGTAAATAAAGGAATTTGGCTGTAGACTTTAAATTGAAAATGTAACCTGTAGAATGAATGCATTTTTTCCAAGAGGGAGTCTGGGTAAGTTTAAGGAGAGCTCCATTGTTGGCTTATTTGGAAACATCCTTCTAAATCCTTTCCATGTCTTCCCAGATATAATCTAGAAAGATATGGGTATTTCTGGTATTTAATCTCAAAACAAAGTACCAGTACTGGGAAGGGTGGTTTTTGTTAGAAATTATTTAACTTAGAGCTCAACCCACAAGAACTCAGTGAGAGTTGTTGACAGTAACTCCCTCTTCCTCAGTGGTTCCCAAACTTGTTTGGCCTACCGCCCCCTTTCCAGAAAAATATATTATTTAGCCCCCTGGAAATTATTTTTTTTAAGTTTAATAGCAATTAATAGGAAAGATAAACGCACCTGTGGCCATCACTGCCTCCCTGGATTGCTGCACTCACCAGGGGGCGGTGGCACCCACTTTGGGAATCACTGCTCTATCTCCATTAAAGGAGGTTGTCACATGACAAAGAGGAGAGAATATCTGATCAAGAGCCTTAGACCCTGCTACCCAAGTCACACTAGTACAGATTTTTCCCCTTGCTGTCAAAAACTTCACACTCCCGTCCTTAATTAGCCCTAATATCTGCCAGTGGGTAAAATTATTTTATTAAGGATGAAATCAGCAAGCTTATACATGCCATGCACAATGTTTCACAATGAAGTGATCTACAAATATTAGTTTCCTGCTACACTATATCAGGAAGATCACCATGGCTTGCATTTGCACATAAAGCATTTTTATGCCTTTTAGGAAGAGAGACAGGAAAGAGGTGGATTATCCCTAAGAGACATCCAGTAAAACTGTCCCACATTTGAAGGCTTAGAGAGGGCTGGATGTCAGAATTTTTTTTTAATTCTTTCCAACTACCTAAGAATTAATTTAGGTCATCTCACTGGTCTCCCTTTTAGTTTGGAACCCTAGTTTTTCTAGACTTTGTCCTGGGACCATTAAATGAATGTAGTAGATAATTAATGTATTTTGTTGTTCAAATGTGACCTTTGGACCATAGCACATCAATGCTGGCCCTGAGGTTTCTTGTTAAAGATACTGTAGTGGTTTGCCTTTTCATTCTCCAGTGCATTAAGGCAAAGGGAGGTTACAGTGATTTGCCCAGGATCACACAGCTAGTAAGTGTCTGAGGCCAAATTTGAACTCAAGTAATTCCCTACTCCAGGCCAGTGCTCCATCCATTGAGCTACTTAATTAATGTAGAGATAATAGCTTTCCACTGATCCCATTGTAAGCCATAGCACTAAATTCAGCTACTCCTACTTATGGAGTTAGCTTGAACATTTTCCTCAGAGAGTATCAGAAATTCTAATTCTTAGAAGTTTCAGTTTTGTAAAGTTTTTATTTTACTACATAACTAAAGAAGTTATTGGCCTTTAAAAATAAAACTTTATTAATTCATTTACTTGATTGTAGACCAAATATATCAGGCTTATGCCAAATTCTAAAATGTGCTTTTTGCCTTCACAGAGAAGTTTCAATTTCATTCATGGACGAAAAAGGTCAGTGTTTACTTCTTCTTTTTTGAAATTTTTAAATCTCACAAGTTTCCTGTTAAGAAATGAAGTCAACTGTGGTAACAGGTGTAAAGAGAAGGGATTTTCCAACTGATCACCAGAGTCTATCTTTTTTTTATACCAATCTTTCTACAATAATATTTGTCAAGTACAATTTCAATGAATGGAAACCAAGCTACTCATTATAATTGCCTATAGTAGTAAATAGGGGTCTAGGATCTACTGGTTTGAATGCTCAGACCATTATCACTATATTATATTAATGACAAACTTAGCCACCCTTTTTCTTTAAGAGAGTTCCTATTATATACTAGTGAATATTCTAGCTATTTTTAAATTTTCAAAATGTATTTAAAGAGAACAAAGTCATTTTTAGAGTGTTTAAAGAGAACAAAAACTTTTTTAATATTTTAAATTTATCACTAGTTTCTGTACATTGTCAGATTATATTTTTTTTTTAAGATCATTTTTTGAGGGGGGAGCTAGGAAGGTCAGTGAACCAGAACTAGAGATGGAAGATCCTGGGTTCAAATCTCACCTCAGATCCTTCTTAGCTGTGTGACCCTAGGCAAGTCACTTAACCCCAGTTGCCTTGCCCTTACCTCTCTTCTGCCTTAGAGCCAACATACAGTATTAATTCTAATATGGAAGGTAACAGTTTTTTGTTTCTTTTTTTTTAAAGAGGAACAAAAGTGGGGTTTACAATCAAGACTGCAAAAAACTGAGGAGTGGGTATCATGGAGGGATTTTTGGAATAGGTGATTTGTAAATTTTTTCAATGAGGGAGCCAATGGAGGCATGTCTAAAGTGGGGTTGCTGATAATTCTAACATTGGATTGGATTAGAGCATTATGTCCACCAGTTGGTTGTCTTGTTTTGAAAGGGAGTTTTGACAGTCTTATGAAAAGAGGATCTAAAGCCTCTATAGAGCAGGAAATCTCCAAACCCCTGGCCATTTTGTGGCTGGTTTGTCAAGAAAGGAGGGAAGAAAAGGTATTTCTCAAGGAAAGAGGTTGTTAACAGGGGATTTCAGGGAATACAGCCACTCTGATATACATTCTCATATCTAAATTATTATTTTGATTATCTTCATAAATATATTATAATTAAATGATTAACATTATCATTCATTCTAAATCTTACTCAGCGATTAAATCTATTAACAGCTGGAACTATCTCTTACTACAGAGACAAATCAATCAGTTCCAGTTTCTAATTAATAGTTATACTTATCAATCAATAACCAACTCAGGAAACGAGAGGCTTTAGGGTTAATTTTTGGGTCCTGACATCCCCCTTTCAGTGAAGGGGAGGAGCCCTTGTACAGAGGGAAAGGAAAAGGTATGCAGAAGCCTCTACTTAGCAAGTCAAGTTATAGATCACATTGCTTAAGGGGCTCACAATCGACTAATTTTGTGAGAGGAGATTTATATATCACAAAGGTAATCAAGAAAAATCATAAACATAAACACCATGAAACAAAAAGCCAAAGCAATATAATCATTATCATCAGCACTATCTAACATATCTAGCAAGTATCCTTTCATCCTAGTACTTATTCTCAACATTTCCTCAGCACATTTTGAGTCCCAGATGGCCCATGGTTCCTGGATATCTTTTCTTGGGCATTCTGGAATTGGTTTCATTCTCAAGGCACTTTTGAAGAGGACTTTGCTTCTCTGGTTCCAAATCACTTATAGAGGTTTCTAGATTAGCATCTGCCAAAATCTGCCTGTACAGACAGTACAAGACAGTACAATTGAGCACTATCTCTTAAATGTGGTTCTCTAATCCTTAAACTTCCAAGAATTTCAGTTTTATACACCATTTGCAATTTATATTTTTACCTAAATCTTATCATTGATATGAAGAATCTTAAAAAAAAAAATTTGTGCAGGTCTAAATAGTAAAATGAGTTTTTTTGTCCTTTAATGTTATCAGACAAGTACTTTAAAAACAGGAAAATAATTTCACTTTCTTTAGAATTATCAGTTCAATTTTAGATGTAAATCTTTAGTCCAATTTTGAGAGCTTATTACTAAATCATACTCAAAGCCTGAATTTCCATACTAGATATATTTGGAAATCAGTCCATATGTACATGTATATAGTTATTTCGGGGGGGGGGGGATCTAATACTGAAACCTTACTATTCTATTTAATTAAAAAACTTTTACATAACATTTCTGTCTTATTATCTAATCTAATTTCCCTTTAGGAGAGAGATATCATTTTTTTTTTTAATAAAACCTGGCTCCAAGGCAGAAGAATGGTAAGGGTAGGCTATGGGGGTCAAGTGATTTGCCCAGGGTCACACAGCTGGGAAGTGGCTGAGGTCATATTTGAACCTAGGACCTCCCGTGTCTCTAGGCCTGGCTCTCAATCCACTGAGCTACCCAGCTGCCCCCAAGAGATATCATTTCTATATTATAGTTCCACCACAGTTAAAATTCTAAGATTTTTTTCATGTTTGCATCCTGTTATAGTAACTCAGAGATGTCCCAATATCAATTCATTATTTAATAGGTTTGATACTATACTTACAAAACTTCTAATAATAGTAACAATCAATCAACAAATGGAAATGAAAAATTAACAAGTTCATTAAGGTCTTTTTGGGCTTGTTACCTGTCTACTTTGAATAAGATATTCTACCTTCCTGGTCTGCCAATTAGTACCCACAAACAAGTGGAAATGTGTTTGAATGTAGTAAAACTCTTCATTTGCACTCATCTTGCATTTAGAGAAAGGCTTAACCTCATCTCCCACATTCCTGTATGAACATTTCTATGTAAGGCATTAGATAGTCATCTTTTTTTTTAATTGCCACATTGAAATGGTCTGAATTGATTAGCTCTATAAAATAAATTAGCAGGAAAGGTCTTCCCTTTTCATCCTACAAAAAAATAATGTGTTTCTTTTGTTAAATTAATGCTGCTTTCTCGATTTACATTTCTTATGTGAGTGTATATGTTTTATTTTGTTTTTTAGTTCAACAAGACATATAATTTGAAGGAATATCATCGAAGGCTACACAATTTTCTCAATAATAAGAGGCGAATTGATGAACACAATGCTGGGAAACACTCATACACATGTATAGCAGTAAAAATATTCTTAATACAACTGTGGGAACTGAGAATTGTAAAATAATGTTTAAGAAATAGCCAAGAGAATTTAGTATTGAATTTATAGATTAGGGAATAATCTAGATAGAAATTATGACTGAGCCCAGAAAAACTGATGAAAGGATCCAAACAAAACTGTCAAGATAGATGACCAAGCATAGCTGACCTGCTTAATGATCTTTGTCCATTTCTTAGCACAATGCCTGGCACATAGTAATGTGCTTAGTAAATGTTTATTGACTATGATCAAAACTAAGAAAGAATGGAAGTGAAGCCAGAAAGAGGGGGACTTGAAAGACAAGGTTAATATGAGGAATAAAAATAGGTTTAGGAATGAAATAGAGGGAAAGTATAAGGTTAGGAGTTCATGATCAGGGAGGATAATTTCAGAATTCCAGATAACAGAGATTGAACATATAAATGGGTGATGGTAAAACCAAGTATATGTATGATCATAACCATATGTGGCTGAGAAGGAATAAAAATATCGATCTTTCAGAGTTAATGAACTGGGAGCTGGAGAGAGAACATTAGCTTGTATATAATAATACTGTAATTATCTTGTATTTATATTGCTATCTATTTATATGCATAGGCATTGTTTTTCCTTATAGTAGAAATTACAGGGAGAAACTATATATATATACTAAACCAATTTCCCTTAAGAGGACAAAGTGGTCATCCTTGGAATTAGTTGATCAGGAGGTTTTTGAATTATTGGTTTGCCTTCCTTAGCCCCTGAAACATAAAGGGTTAGAATGAATTGCTACCTTGGTTTTTATGGCAAAATTCCCATGCCCTGTAGGAACATCTTCCTCACTAGGTGTTGTTAATTACTGAGGTCAATGTGGCAGTGAGGCATTTTATTTGAATTTAATTAGGAATTGTATCCTTTTTAATCATATCATTTTCAAAGCTTTTTAAGAAATTTATGATCCACAAGTACATTACTGCATTTTAATTCCAAGCTTAAATTCCACTGGCCTAAACTAGACCTGCCCCAAATATTTGGTATTAGTTGGGAGAGAAGGAATATTATACAATGATTTTTGTAGTTAAATTTATCGTGGAATTATTAGAAGAGTGGTGTACAAAAAAGAGGGGACTTGAGTGATCAGATAGCCAGATAAAGGATCCTCGTATGGTCAACCTTGAGGAGTTTTAGTAAAATTGTATTGGGACATCTGGGACTGGTACAGTAAAGGGCCTTCTACTCTGCTCAAATTTAAGATGTCCCCAGAAGCCCTTACCCTAGTCAGACTTGGGCAGCAGTTAGTCCAGGTGTTCTTATCCCGACTGATGAAGTGACTTACAGAGAGGGCCAAGGTCCTCTCTAGGCTTAGACTATTTTAACTCCAAGCCCAAAAGAATACCGGAGGCCATATAGCTGAGTTATGATGGCTTGGAAAGGGGAGAAGAGATGCCAAATAGATATAAGGGGATGCTAGCAAGACCAGCAACCAAGTTATTCTTACATAAATCCAGAAATCAAAGGAATTCAATACATGAGAACATAGACATTTGTAGACCAACATAGAAAATTGAAAAAATTCAGAAGTTCAGAAAAAAAGACTAAAAGTTATGAGAGAAATAAATAAAGGTCATGTGAATAAAGCATTTTATTGTTCCCTTTTTGCTATTTGTTTACTAACTTTTTTTGGAAACTTTCTTTTAGTGGGACTGAACCAGTTTTCTGATATGTCATTTGATGAATTCAAAAAGCGGTATCTTATGAGTGAACCTCAAGTAAGTGTTGTTCATTCTGACAAATTTAAGATGTTTAAAATGCAAACCTTTGGATTATTTTACAATGTAGTATGTCTCCTTTCATCTATCTTCCATTTTCTCTTTCTTCAAATGAGCTTCTGTTCAGAATCACTCCTAGCAGCCAGAAAAGTTAGAATCCATTTTTAACCTCAAGGGAATTTGGCTGACTGGAAATCCAGAACCTTGTGTTCCAAACTTTAACTCACATGACACCATGGACATTTTGTTATGCCATAGGTTAAGAGAAATATTCAAATCAAGGAAGGAACAGAAGAGAGACCCAAAAGTTGAAAGTTGGGAAGTAGGAATGAAAGAACGGTGGGCAGGGGGAGGGGGTGTGATTAGATCAATTATTCCCACCTCACCTAAAGTGAGGAGAAACCATGCCCCAATATTTTTGATAAGTTAGCTCAAGGGCCATGATTTCACTATTAAATCAATAGTAACCTTTAGACTATATTCAAAAAGTCCTTGATCAATTTAAGAGTCCTTGAGAGCTATTCAATGAGTGTAATGTTGCAAAGGAAGTGCATTGTTTTTGGCTGAAGAAACTTGTTCAAATTCTGTGGGTCATCTATAAAATAGCAAGCAAATTTGGAACCTGGGCATTCTATCCTCTGACAGTTCAGTAGTAAAAGCCTTCATCCAAGCCCCTGTGAAAGAAAGTACTTCGAAGAGAGGAGAGCACCTTGGCTTCTCTTCTCCTTTGGTCAGAGGAAGACCTTGTGGGAGCCAGAGGATTTTGGACTAACCATTAATTCCCTAGTTATTCCCAGAACAGTGGATGGCAGTGCTGGCATCTGGAACAGAGGGAAAATTAGACACACTGAGAAAAGATAGCTTCAAGACTTTGTTGTCGTTGTTGTCTGTCCTTTGGTTTCAAAGAGGCCCAATGACATTGTGGACTGATATCTTAACTCACCCATGAGTTGTGTTGAAATGAGGCAGATATGCACAAAGTCATTGACCTCATTCTCCCTTCCAGAGACACTAAAGTTCAATGGTGAGATAAAAGTCAGAACAACTAGTGATGGCCAGGATGCAGGAGACCACCTCGATACCTACAATGTCTGTCCAAGCTCTTAAGTGCTCCACAGCACTGGCTTCAGCCACCTTCATGGCCACTGGAACAAATTGTTCTCACCCACTCATTCCACCAGAGGGACACCTTCACATGCTTGGAGTAGAAAGCCTCCTAATTCACCACAGGGTCTGAGGTCCATTGTTTACTCCAAAGACTTTACAAGGAACCCAGCAGAGAAGCTGTGCTAGACCTAAGGAGAATATTGTGAGGACTGTAGGAAAGCTGTGCTACCCCTTTGCAACGTGGACTCTTTGAGAGTCCACTTTCCTTTGGACAGCGTGTGTATTAATAGGAAAGTGTCACAAACCTTTGAGGAGATAATTTGTTATCAACTGTTCTATACTTCATTAGTAAATACTCCTTTCAAAAAGCTAATTAAGTCTGGATGACTAATTGATACCAACTACTAATCACACAGATGGGGGCTTATAAGCTATAGCATTAGTTAACAACTCCCAGATCCTCAGAACCACCTCTAGGTTAGATGTAGCAGCCACCCCCCTAGGGACCTAAGCGGCCATTGCAAGTGATGTTTGAGCCAGTATCCCCAGGACCTGTGCTGCAGGGACAGTGAGAGAGCCTTAAAAGCACTCTGCTTATTGGTTTAGAGAAGAGATAACTGAGGAACTGATGAGTCACCCAATACAAAATGCATTTGCTTAATTTCATTGGTACATGTCGTAACCCATCTATGTTCTCTTGTTCTTTTTTATTCTTCTCCATGCTCTTCCAAGGATACTCTTTAAGGGATTTCCTACCAAAATGCTTGAAACCTTCCTTTAAATCTTCTTACATTTAGTAATTACCAGTGAAACAATCTACCCACATAACCACTCCCACCTGCTTCCATTCGTATTGCTTCAGTGATCTACTTCATTTGAATTCTTACCAATAAGGCCCCCAAAAGAAGCACCTCTAGGAAAAATACTGCAGTAGGCTCCAGAAATTATGTATTCTTGTCCTGACACTTATTAGTTGTGTGTCATTGGGCAAATCATTTAATCTCCTTAAACCTCAGTTTCTTCATCTGTAGCATGGAAGCAAACCTGCTCTACTGCTTCGTAGTGTTGTGGAGATCAGATAAGAGGAATGTAGGTGGAAGTACTACATAAACTGTAAAAGGCTGAGTGCTATTACTATCATTTTGGGATATTTTTTTTTGAGTACTAGATCAAAGAAGCATGAGGCTGCCCTGAATCCTAGCACTGGACAGCAGAGCCAGTGTAAAGGTCCACTGGACAGAAGAAATAGATTCCAGGATCTGACAAGACAGGCTCTTGATAGAAGTAACTGCCTTGTGAGCTTTCCCTGATCCTGACTCCCTAGCCAGATAGCTTACCTGGCAATGGGAAAGAGAAATTTCCTAGAATCATAGCAGCTCAGTTTTGAAGGAATGTCAAAGGACATCTGATTAAAACCATTAGTAATAACAATAATAACTAAGATTTAAATAGTACTTCTATGTGCCAGGAATGGGCTAAGCACTTTTGCTATTACTATCCAAATTTTACAGATGGGGAAACTGAGGTAAATAGGTTATGTGACTTGCCCTGGGTCACATAAATGTCTGAGGCTAGATTTGAGCTCATGTCTTCCTGACTCCAGGCCCTGTCTTCTATCCACTGTGCCACCTAATTGCCCAAGAATCCTTTCTACAATATCCCTAAGTCATCATCCAGGCTCTACTTAAAACTTCCAGTAATATAGAACTAACCATTTACACAGGTGATTCATTCTACTTCTGTAAAACGCTGATTAGAGGCTTTTCTTGTCAAATGTGCTTCTCTATCATTTCTACTCATTGCTCTTAGTTTTGCTCTCTAGGGCCAAGTAAAACAAATATGGTTGCACTTCCAAACTATTTCCTGTTGTAGACTTTTATTTTAAACCCTTACCTTCTGTCTTAGAATCAATGATGTGTGTTGGTTCCACAGGAGTAAGGGCCAGACAAATGGGATTAAGTGGCTTACACAGGGTCACACAGCTAGGAAGTGACTGAAGTCAAATTTGAACCCAGGACGTCTCATCTCTAGGCTTAGCTCTCAACCACTGCACCACCCAGCTGCCCCCATCCCATTGTGAACTTCAAGAAAGCTCTAAGGCAGATATGTGCTTCAGTCTATAGAGTGCCAGGCCTAGAGAGGGAAGTCCTATTTGGCTTCAGGTACTCCTAGTTGTATGTCCCTGGGCAAGTCACTTAACCCCAATTGTCTTTCCCCTATCAATCTTCTGCCTTGGAACCAATACTTGTATTGATTCTAAGATAGAAGCTGTATTAAAAAAAAAAAAGATAACTCTAATATCCGCTGTCCATCTTCTCTAACCAGTTCCTTCAACTAACCTGATTACACCATCCATTTACTGTTCTCTTAACGTGCTTCAGTTTATCAATAAATGTTCTTTATATGTGCTGCCCAGAACTGACACAGTACTCCAGATGGAGTCTGGCCAATTAGACTATAGCATATTATCTATCTCCTTTATTCTCGTCACTTCTCTGAATGCAGTCTATAATTGTATTAGCTTTGGGGGTTATTGCATCCTAATCTTTCCCTGCATTAAGCTTCTATGTGACTTTGGGCACAATTTAAAAATAATTCTATTTTCTGCTCAATTTGGGGGCTCCCTTATTTGTACCTTCACTGGGTTGTTTCTCAAGTTAAATCATAGATTGTCTTCAATCAAACAGACATTGATTAAGTGCCTAGAAAGCATAAGGCACCTACTATATACAAGTCAGTTCCATAAAACTAAAAATAGGAGTAAGCCCAAAACAAACTTAATTCCACTTTTTTAAAACCCTTCCCTTCAGTCTTAGAGTCAATACTAAATATCCATTCCAGGGTAGAAGAACAGTAAGGGCTAGGTATTTGGGGTTAAGAGATTTGCCCAGGGTCATATTAATTCAATTTTTAAGTTTATAAATCAATAATTTGTAGTTTACAAAGCACTCTGCTTATAGCCCAGTGTTAAGAGGTAGTATAAATATCATTGTCATTCAGATGTTTTAGTTGTGTCCGACCCTTCATGACCCCATTTGGGTTTTTCTGGGAGATACTGGAATAGTTTGCCATTTCTTTCTCCAGTTCATTTTCTAGATGAGGAAATTTAAGCCAACGGGGTTAAGTAGCTTGTCCAGGGTTACATAGCTAGCAAATGTCTGAGGCCAGATTTAAACTCATAAAGATGAGTCTTCTTGATGTCAGACTCAGACTATTTATTTTACAAAGGCACTCGGACTTAGAGAAAACAGATCTGCTCAGGGATACAGAGCTAGTAATATCAGAGCCTGAACTCCGAAGCACATCTTCAGATCATCTCCTTGAAGATAAAGCATCATTTGTTATCCAGCATAAACAAAGAAAGTGGGCTTACTCATGCTTCTTCCATATTCCGCCAATCATTTTTATGGCCTTTTCCAAGATGGATAAAAGCTTCATTTATAATTCTTTAGTCACTAGCCTCGTTAGGCCCAAATCACATAATAAGCAAATTGCAGCCTTCACTCCAGACTGACTCCTTACAGGCCTCCACACTCATTTCTATATTTAAAGCTGCATCTTCCTCAAACACCCCTTTATCCTGTCACTGCATTTTTAGACACCTAATACCTATCCAATCAGATCCAAACTCAACTTGCCAATTCAGGGCCAGCTCCTTTTCTGACTAGCCAGCATGATTAAGCTAATGTGTTTACCATCTTTTAAATATAATCTAATGATTTTTATCTCTGTGTGTTCCCTTACATCATTCTCCCCAGCTAAATATCTTGCCACCACCACCATCTTTCACCCACTCACATTCCTCCTCACCAAATGCTGTCTAATCTGTCCTTCAGAAGTCATCTTAAAACTCAGGTCTTTGAGGAAGGCTTTTCTAATTAGTTCTTATTGCTCCTTTAATATTCATTTCCTTATCACCCATTGCTTTAGTTTATATCTGGACTTTATTGCTGACTAATCATTGTTTTTAAGTTGTTTCACTCACGTGTATGTGTGTGTACCTAAGAAGAGAAGACTTCATACAGAAAGCCGCCACCTCCACCCCCAGCATTCTCGCTTACCTCCCTAAGGAGGGGTGACTTCCATTCACACCCTATTAACTTTTCCTCAGCTCCAAATAATTCCATCTGCCCCCTCCATTCTTTCTTCTGAGTTGCCTAAATATGCAGGAGGAAACTGTATGACATCTACTACAAATATCTGCTCTTACTCTAACTAAGCTCTCTCACTGATACAAAGTGATCCTGATATGCACGCTCGTTTTTTTTTTGTTGACCCTTTTCATATTCCCCACAATGGCTGCTCCAAGCTATTTCCCCTCTCCTAGAACTTCTAAACTCATTTCATCCCCTAACTCTTTGCTCTCATAGATGGCTATTCTCCTTCACTGCTGAAATTGAGGTCCTCCAGAAGAACTTGATCAACTTCTTTCACTTCTTTTACCCTCTTAATGTCATCATTCATGCTCCCATCCTTCCCTTTGGCTTGACATGGTTCTCCTTCTTGCCAAAGCAAACCCTATGGGGTCCTTTCTTTATTTTTTCTTCATTTTTTATTGTCATGCAAAACATACTTCCATATTGGTGTGTTATAAGAGTAAAATTATACATAATTAAAATCCAAAATACACTGATGTGAAAGATGACTCCAACAATTCTTTCTCTGCAGGTGGATAGTATTCCCTGTCATAAGTCTTTCAGGATTGTCCCAGATCATTGCAATCCTGAGAGTAGCCAAGTTTTCACAGATAATCATCATCCAGATATTACTGTCATTGTGTACAGAGTTCTGCTTATTTTGCTCTGCATCAGTTCTCACTGAACTTTTCAGTTTTTTCAAGATCATCTTGCTCATCATTTCTTGTAGCATAATAGTATTCCATTACTGACATGTATCACAATTTGTTCAGCCATTACCCAGTTGATGGATGACCCTATAATTTCCAATTCTTTGCCACCACAAAAAGAGCTGCTACAAATATTTTTGTAAAAGTAGGTCCTTTCTAGGTGTCTTTTCAATTCCATTTCTTCCTCTACCATCTCTCCCCTTGACCCTGCTTCACCAAGGAAAGAAGGAAATAGGCGTTTATTCAGCACCTATCACATGCCAGGCATTGCACTAAGTGTTTTCTTTCTTCTTTGATCCTTATAACAACCCTGGGAGGTAGGGGCTATTATTATCCTCATTTTGCAGTTGAGAAAACTGAAGCAGAGGTTAACTGGCTTGCCCAAGGTCACACCACTAGTAAATTTCTGAGACTTGGGTCTTCGTGATTCCTAGTCTAGCTCTAGATCTACTGTACTACCTGGCTGCCTCTGATAATCTTCTCTTTATTTTTCTTCAAACTTGTTTTTTTATTATCTTGTGATTTTCTAATCATTTCCAATTCTTGCTTAGTTTCTGAGCTCCTATTATATATTAGCCTGGGATACATTTCTTAACCAATACAAATTAAACTCATTAATTTTCCCAAAATCTGCCACTCCTCCATCTTCTGTATTTCTGTTGATAATACCATCATCTTCCCAATCTCTCAGCCTTATAACTTGTGGGTCTTAGAATGGAAAATCATGTATTTAGAACTTACTTTGTGCTAAGCACAGTAAATGCTAAGTGCTGGGAATAAAAATAGAAAGCAAAAACAATTCTTTCTCTTGTAGACCTCATATTGTAGAAATAATATTTAAAACATAGGGTAAATGGAAAAGCTTAGTCATCCTTATTATGCATTGCAGAATGGATAGGCAGCAAGGTCCAACAATCCTTAGAATGCAGTAGCAGACAATGACCCAGGGTCTGGAGGGCACAACTATAGGGTAGATGATAATGCCCTTCCTTCACCCAATGGTCCTTAGGGCTTAACGTCAGGGAAGAGGATGACTGCTGGTATCTCTCCATTTTATCTGAAGGATTATAATTGGTGACTCCCTTCTTATCAAACAGATGTTACCACCTCTGGCTGTCCTATTCTCCTTATTCCAAACATCTAATCACTTGCCAAGTCCTGTCATTTCTAGGAGGGCAGGAAGGTAACACAGTGGATAAAATGTTGGACCTGGAGTCAAAGATTCAACTTCATGAGTTCAAATCTTGACTTTAGACACTTACTAGCTGGATGACCCTGGCTGGGCAGGTCACTTAACCCTGTTTGTTTCCATTTCTTTACCTGTAAAATGAGCCAGACAAGGAAATGGCAAACTGCTCCAATGTCTGCCAAGAAATCCCCAAAATGGAGTGACAGACTGACTGAACAACAATAACTTCATCATACCCTCTCAATTCCCATTGCAACTATCTTTTTGAAGCTCTGATTCCTTCTTATGCAAACTATAGCTCTTCTAGTGAATCTTTCTACCTATAGACTATCCCCTCTTCAATCCATCCTCACAATGGTTCCTAACTGATCTTCTTTAAATATTTCTTTGATTGTTCCTTTCCTACAATCTTTGGTGATTTCCCATTGCCTTCTGAAATAAAATAGAAACTTCTGACCTTGGCTTTCAAGATCTTCTACAGACTTCAGCTGATTCTTCCAGCTTTCTCTCCCTCCCCTTCATCATTTGTCATGGTCAAATTGGAATTCTTTGGTTTTGTCCAACCTTTCACCATCCCCCATGGTATCTATTGGGGTCCTTTCCTAAGTTGCAGTGATTTTCCTGCCCTCTAATGTCTCAAAACCTAGTTTGCTTCTTTTCATTTCTTACTCTATAGCATTATTTCTATCTTCCTTCAAGCCTTGCAAGCAGGGATGCAAATACTCAGAACCTAGCACATTGCCTTGCAAGCAGTAGGTGCTTAATAAATGCTTGTTAAGCACTGGAATTAAAGCTAGAAGGGACCTCGGAGATCATCTAGTGCAACCTTTTCCTTTTACAGATGAGAAACCAAACCTCAAGAGATGCTGTTACTAGGCCGAGTTCACACAACTAATGAATAGTAGATCTGGGATTTGAACCAGTTTTTTGCCTCCAAAGCTAGTGTTACCGTACCACATGGTTTACTATGTATCCTGTGAATCAATGAATGAGACCAAAGAAGTTAAGTGATTTGCCTACGATTATACAGCAGAACTAGGATCTTTGTCCAGAAAACCCTAAATGAGGTCATTCAGACTCTGAAATGACTGAACAATATCAAAAATATTACTTAAATTATTATCCTTTCTGATTCTCTTCCTTAACAGCTGTTATTTCCTGATTTGCTCTGTCTCTCATTTCCCAGGTACCCCCTTTTAAGATGTTCAAAGCTAGTTTTATATTTTATTTTTGTAGAAAAAAAGGGGACTTCCATAAAATATACAATGTGATGAAGAGGAAGTATTTCTTCAAAGTGTCTTTTTTGTATGAAAATATCAATTAACTGTTAACTTATATCCCCAATTTCTATCTCTAGTTTTTATAAACATAGTCTATATACATATCAAAAATATCCTTGATCATGACATGAGAAGAAAATGACAAGCTTTCATAAATGGCATACTCTAACA
Organism: Gracilinanus agilis; assembly: GCF_016433145.1. Lineage (NCBI taxonomy): Eukaryota > Metazoa > Chordata > Mammalia > Didelphimorphia > Didelphidae > Gracilinanus > Gracilinanus agilis. The sequence continues at coordinate 601,889,665 of NC_058131.1, read as the reverse complement.
GACATGTTTATACTCAAATAATAAACTAGAAAATGTAGAGATTCCAAGATTCCATTGTACTTATTTGCTAACTATTAAAAAAGGCATTTTAAAAGGGAAAAATAGAGGAAAGGGCCATTGACACTTTTTTTAATGTACAAAATAAAGGAAGTACAGAAGGAAACAGCTTTGAAAAGTAACTTTGAATTTAATATATGTAATTTAAAAAAATAAGTTGTACAAAGTCATAGTTTCACATATTCTCTTTCTCTAATATTTGCTAAATTTAAAAACATTTGATTTGACAGAGGAAAACCAAGGTATCTAATTCAAAAGTCAAACTCATATTCATGTGGGGGTTGAGACTTGGGTCTTGTCCAAAGAATTAATGACTCAGGCAATCTCTAAGGTAAGGGAACAAGCTTTATTGGGAGAGGGAGGAAGATAGTGGCATGGTCCTAGTGATAGAGTGGTTCTAGTGATGGGAAGATATGGCAATGGAAAGGGCCGGGGGTGGAAAGTCTCTGAGAGATTTTAAGGAATACTTTTTATCTTGATTGTTTCCAAGGATCTGATGTCACTTTACCCATGGTTCACTCTGTTAGTCCACTAGTAGGGGGTGAGGGAAAAGAGGAGCAAACTGCAATGTAAAAGGGATGCTAATGATATATTAAATATCCCTGGGCAACTTTCAGTCTAATTTTGCTCTTTTCTTCCCAGACTCTAAGGAAGGCAGTGAGTATGGAAACTGGGCATTATATGAACCTCGTCTTGAATGACTGGGGAATAGAACTACCTATCCTTACTGTTCAGAGACCCCAATTAATGACCTAGGTTATGTCTAAAGACTGATAAGAGGAGTTTTCTCATAATTGTGACTCTCAACAACTTATATATCTTATATGAAAGATAGAAACAATAACTAGTTGATCAGAATGGGGCTATGTTCTTTTGATTGTGCACAGCTACTTGGCAGGATTTGTGGGACGTTTCAGATCACATCAATATAAGATTCTTCAAAAATAACAAAAGAGATAACATTCAATTACACTGATTATTAATATAAATCAAGGAAAACAACAGGGAAACATTCTCTCATAAAAGGGGAATTTGCTACCATCATGGAAGATGTCCAGCATTGAGTCCAAGTAAAAGAGATATAGTGAAATATTCCTGCTTTCAGTGGTATTGTGCAAACCATGGGAAAGCCCTGAAACATTGCAGAGCCTCATGGATTATAAACATATAAGAATTTGGCCTACCCATCCACCATCCATACAAGAAAAACCAAATGGTTAAAGAATATCTATTGTCCAGAGTATGATGGGTAGTTAGATGGACAATCTATTGAGCTCTCTTCTATTAGTTCATGTATCTAGGACAAAACCTGCAACTGGACAATGAACTGAGTCCAGAATTGAGCAGAAGGAAAAGTATAAACTAGATTGCCTTTTAGAAAGTAGGCAGTCTATTTAATGATTCCAGGCTTGTTCTTGAAACAAAAGTTTTTAACATCAATGTTCTGATGATAAATCATCCAAAGAATTGAAGCTGAACAATGGAGAGGCCCCTTGTGGACATAAGCAGACTAACACACATTAAAAATGAGGAATTTCCTAGAAGTTTCATGAAGTATGATAATGGAGTTACATATGATCAGAAAAGTAGATACGCCAGGGATAAAGAATGGAGAGTCCATGTGATTCATCGGTGGTCAAGCAATGTCAAGGATTTATGGAGGCTATGGATAAGAATTGACACAGGATGGGCTGTAATCTATGTCATTCGACACTGGTGAAATCACATGTCCATAAAAAGTTTTTATATGTTTCCTTGGAGATTGTAGGAGCCCATGAGTTTGGAACTGTGTTAGCCATTCGCTTGGTTACCCCCCACAACATCATCAACTCAATAATTGTAACTATAAAGTGATTAGAGTTCATGCTGCTGTTTGAATTCCAAATTAACAGGGCTACCAGGGGAGAAGTGGATTATAGTTACTTACCTCTTGGGCAGGGACTGACTATTCTGAGGATCCTACACAGCAGGGACACAGCACATACTTAATGACTGCCAAATAGTGATATTTGAGACAACTTAGCAGACCAACAACTTAGCACTCATTAACCTCACTTTCCTCACTCTACTGAATCTTTTGTAATCTGGCTACTGAATTTGTCAGCTATAGCATATGCAGAGGCTATACTTTGGTAAACCATCTTTGCAGACGGGTTAAGCCAGTTTGAGGGTAACCAATGGACCACAAACCTATTGTTGAATTAGGGGGCACCTACCCCAAGCATATGAGGACTTTCCCCAATGGAATGGTCAGTGAGAACAATTAATTCCAACAGCCACAAAGGCAGCTGAAGTAGGCTCTATAGAGCTTGGTCAAACACTAAAGACACCAGTCATACATTGCATACTGGGCCATCACCAGTTGACAGAATGGGTGGATAAAAACAATTTGTTCCAAAAGTCATGGAGGCAACTGAAGCAGGAGCTGTGGAGCATGTAAGAGTTTTGTCAGATATCAGAGATGTTACAGTCATCCACTGCATCCCAGGCCATCACCAGTCATCCTGATTTTTGACTTGCCACTGAATGTGGATGACTCTAGAAGAGAAAGTGAGGCTGTGAATCTAATTCATGCATAAGTCAGACAGGCATTATCCCCTGATGTAATTGGTCCTCTTTGAAAACAAAGGACAAACAACAACCAAATTTTTCACTCAACTGAAACTCTCCTTTCCAAAGTTGCCAAGTCTGATGGTCTTTTCTCAGTTCTCATCCTTCTTTACCTCTCTGTAGCACTTGATACTGATGACTACTCTCTCTTCCTAGATACTCTCTTTTCTCTGGGTTTTTGTAATATTTCTCTTACCTTGTATAGCTTCTACCTACTTTGCTATTCCTCAGTCTCCTTTGCTGGCATTTCATACATATGATGCCTCTAATTATGGGTGTTCCTCAAGGTTCTGTCTTAAACCACATTCTCTTCTCTATCTACAGTCCCTCTCTTGATAACCTCGACATCTCCCAAGGATTTAGCTATCATACTATGGTGATTATTATATGGGCAGCTAGGTGGCATAGTCAATAGAATGCCAGATTTGGAGTCAGGAAGACTCCTGAGTCTAAATCTGACCTCAGATACTTAATAGCTGTGTGACCCTGGGCCTCAGTTTCCTCATCTGTAAAATGTGCTGGAGAAGTCACTCCAGTATCTTTGCCAAGAAAACCTCAAATGGTCTTATCAAAAGTTGGACATGCCTGAAAAAACCGATTGTGTAGGGGGCAGCTAGATAACTCAGTGGATTGAGAGCCAGGCCTGGAGACAGGAGATCCTGGGTTCAAATTTAGCCTCCAACACTTGCTAGCTGTGTGACCCTGTGCAAGTCACATTATCCCAATTGTCTAACCCTTACTGCTCTTCTGCTTTGGCACCAACACAGAGTACTGATTCTAAGATGGAAGGTAAGAGTTTAAAAAAAAAACAGAATAATAACTGAATAATTACAACAACAAAGCAGACCAAACCTCATGTTTTCTGCATAGACTTTTTTTCTTAAACCCTTACCTTCCATCTTGGAATCAATACTGTATTGTGTATTGGTTCCAAGCCAGAAGAGTGGTAAGGGCTAGGCAATGGGGGTCAAGTGACTTGCCCAGGGTCACACAGCTAGGAAGTGTCTGAGGTCAGATTTGAACCCAGGACCTCCCATCTCTGGACCTGGCTCTCAATCCACCAAGCCACCTAGCTGCCCCCTAGACATTTGTTTTTAAAACTCAGGCTCTATGCTCTTACTTGTCAGGAAACATAGATCTCTCTGCATCATGAAGATGAAATTGAGGTAGAGGTTAATCCCGAGGCTCTTAGAAACCGTAATAATTTCCCTGAGTCTTTTGTGTAAGCAATAGTAGTGGTAACAATAGTTAGCATTTACAAAGCACTGTATAAATATTATCTTATTTGAGCCTCACAACAACCCTGGCAGGTAGGTGCCATCATTATCATTCCCATTTTTACAAAGGAAGAAACTGAGGTAGATAGGGGTTGTGTCTTGCCCTGGGTCACACAAATAGCAAGTGCCTGAGTCCTGAATTGAATTTGGGTCTTTCTCACTCAAAAGTCCAGCATTCTATCCAATGTGCCATCTGTTGTTGTTTTTGGTCATTTTTCAGCCCTATCCAACTCTTTGTGGCTCTCTACTTGGCGAAGATACTAAAGTGATTTGCCATTTTCTTCTCCAGGTCATTGTACAGATGAGGAACTGAGGCAAATAGAGTTAAGTGACTTAGCCAGGGTCATCTAGCTAGTAAGTGTCTGAGGCCAGATTTGAATTCCTGGAGATGAATCTTCCTGATTCCAAGCCCAGTTCTCTAACCACTACAAAATTCAAAATTTAAGTGCTAATACAATCAAAATCCTAAAGCTATCTGAAGATGGCTATACAGAAAATTAAGAGGCAGATTTTCTTTCAAAAAGAAAATTACCCACTGTGCCATCTGCTATCTATATATTTCTGCCTCCACAACCTCTAATTCTGAGAAAATGGCCATCGAGATAACTAAAAAAAAATGTAGTTACAGGGTTTTTGTGTATCTAACTCCAAAGAGAGAAAAATTATGTTAGGGAATATCATCATAGACTTAAATCTGTGGAAGGAACCTTCAGGATCATCTGGTCTAAGTTTTCACTTTACAAATGAAATTACTGAAGCCCTGAAATATTATATGACTTACTTAAGGAAAACCAGAGAGTAAGTGGCAGGACCGGGATTTGGGCCCAAATCCTCTAATTACAGTTCTAACAGTCTTCCCAGTATGCCACATTGTGAACTGATATTCAGGCCTAAAAAACTATATTGACATTCCAAAGCATACTTGGACAACTATAACTCTTAGGACTTTTAAGATTGCTTCTCACCGTTCTATATTTATTCATTTTCATTTCCCCTCTTTCCTTGCGGTTTCTAGCAGTAAAAACCCCCCTAATACTTCAAAGAGGGTTACGTGCTTGTTCAGGAAAGGGAATGTGGGGAGTTGAAGCTTCTCAAAGCGTAGAAAACAAAGATTCAGCTGCCAGGATACTGTCCTATAAACTGACCCCAATTTCATTTTGGAAGTATCTGTTTTTATGCTGAATTTCATTGCGGGACCAGAGGGAAAAGATTTCCCACTTATGTAATCTCCAACTATATATTCTAGTTTAATCATGTGTTTTCCTTAAAAAAATTTTTTTTAAGTGTATTTTTTCCTAACAAAGGCATTTTATTGTTTCAGAATTGCTCAGCTACTAAAGGCAGCCATGTTCGACGTGTTGGGCCATACCCAGACTTTATGGATTGGAGAAAGAAAGGAAATTATGTCTCACCAGTGAAAAACCAGGTATAGGCAATAATTCAATGGATTTCCCAATGTTTCCAGGAAATTGTCTTATATAGTTTATTAGTCTTACATAATAGGAAATTAAATGAAAAAGACTATTACAAGAAGAAAATCTAGAAAGTCCTCTCCCCCTCTTCTACCCCAGGTCCCACTTCCATCCACACTCTTCCCCCTAACTTGTCATGATTATTATCTTTTCCTTTTTTATCAAATTCATGGAAAATTGGAATTTAAAGTTGGAAGGGTCCTTAGAAGTTAGCTAGTCCAAACCCTGTCATTTTACAGAAGAAGAAACTTAAGCTCATAGAGGTAAATGAAGTGAGTTGTCCCAAGGTCATTCCGATATTAAGAGGCAGAACAAGGATTTAATCCCAGGTCAAAGGATCATAGATCTAGAACTAGAAGGAACCAAAGGGGCCATCTATTCCAGCACCTCATTTTACAGATGAGAGAACTAAGGTTTTTACATGGTCTTTATAAGGAATTTACATGATTTATCCAAGGTTATCTAGATCTAGAACTATTTCCACTGAACCAAATTAATTCTTCACCCAAGGCAGGAATCCCTTCTACCAGATACGTGATATAAATTCACCCCGTGAAAGACAACTTGTTCCATTATTTCAATGATTTGATGATTGTAATAAATTCTACTGGTCCTGGTTCTATCTGTAGGAATATCTGATCTATGTCTATTCCTGCTTTATGATAAAGTTTTACATCTCACCCCCACTGCCTTCCTCGCCTTGTTCTTCTCTGGATGTTCTGTAATTTATTAGTATCCCTTCATTTATGCACCACCCAGAAGAAAAAACAATATTCTAGCTGTGATCAGACATGGCATTGTTATATGAGAGGTTACCAAATGGTATCTATAAGGGAGTTTCTCTTACTCTTTGTTCTTTTTCCTATTTTTATTATTAACTTGGCCTCTCAGGTCTAATCTTTAGGGCTTCCAGGTTCTGAGTTAAAGAAGGAGAAGTGTGCCCTTTGATGGAGCAAACTGTGCAGAGTCACAAAATGCTCACCTAAAAAAGTTTCTGTATAAATGACCAGGCACCTATTGTGTCCTCCCCATGTCTTCCCTTCTCTGGGCTGTGTTCTTACCCTTTGCCATCCTGTCACTTTTACTGGCTGGTGCAGTACGTGGGTTTGAACTATAAGGTGCAGGAGAGAATTCACATCTAGTGATGTTTACTGAAGGATATAGAGGATCAGGTAGAAATCAGCAACCCCAACATTCATTCTTGATAACCTTAAACTGACAGCTAAATTTAGAATCTATTTCCCACCCCAACACACCTTCCCCAACTTCCTGCACTCTGGAATGCACTAAAGACCCCATTCATCAAAAGTGAATGACTAGAAGCAGGACATTGACCCAACCCAAAAATAGCCCACAACGTTCCCCTCAGGGAAAGTGTTTTTATAAACCATAGGAGAACCAGATGGAGGAATACTGACAATATAGTACCCTCATGACTTATATCTGGCACAGAATAAAATGCAAGGAACTTCAAGGGTAGGCAAAGTCTCGGGAAAATTAAAGGTATGAAAGAGTCTTATCTTCTCTCTAAGAGAGGGCTACAAGTACTGAGAGAAGCTCATTCCTGGGAAACAAAACATAAACAGAAAAAGGAAACTAAGGAAGGACTAACATTAAGACACAACTCAAATACAGTATAAAGAGTACTGAAGTTGGGGTTTGGAGGGATTTTGGTTCGAAACCAATAGACAATTTGCCAATATCCCAATTAAAATATGGAGCCCAGAACTCACAAGACTCCAATGGGGTCTAAGCAGGGGTAAATACAATGAGACCAAGATTGCATTAGTTTAGGGGCATCTAGGTGGCTCAATGAATAGAGAGCCAGACCTGGAGATAGGAGGTCCTGGGTTCAAATTTGACATCAGGGACTTCCTAGCTGTGTGACCCTGAGCAAGTCACTTAACCCCCATTGCCTAAACCTTACTGCTCCTTCTGCCTTACAATCAATGTGTAGTATTGACTCCAAAAAAGAAGGTAAGGATTTTTTTTAAGAGCTAGGAAATTGGGGTTAGGTGACTTGCCCAGGGTCACACAGCTAGGAAGTGTCTGAGGCCATATTTGAACAGGACTTCCCATTGCCTCTCAATCTCCTGGGCCACCTAGCAGCCCCCAATTACCTAGCTCTTACTACCCCTCTTCTGTCTTAGAACCAATACTTAGTATCAATTCTAAGACAGAAAATAAGAGGGTTTTTTTTAAGTATATTAGCTTGTTGGTTGCTCAACCACAATGGCAATTCATATTGAACCTCTAGAGCTTTTTCAGACAAATGACTAGGTAGCTATGACACGTATCTTGAAACCCTTGAAGTGGTTGCACTATTTGAAGTTATAATTATGTTAAATATGGCCATTATTTCCAGGCCAATGGAAACATACTGTGTAAATTCCAATAATGTGACCACTTTGGGGAGGTGGGGGATGCAGATATTCATTATTCATACTTATCAGGACCACCGAGCTATACTCATGAAGACTTTTTTTCGAACCCAAATATCAGACATTTACATTTATACCTATTAAATTTCATCTTATAAGAACTGACCCACAAATGTATTTGTCAAACTCTTTTTGGATCCTGTATCTCATTCCAGCTGTTAACCGTTCTTCTTAACTTTCTGTCATCTGCAAATCTGATAAAGCATTTCATTTACTCCTTTATCCAGGGCATTGTTAAAAATGTGAAATAAAAGAACAAGCCTAGATTCCTAGAGAGTCTTCCAAATTAAAATAAAACATAAATGATAGAGCTCTTTGGTTTCAGCCAGTCACTAAGCTCTGAATCCTCTTGACCAAAAAGTGATTTAATCACCACCCTCCATCTTGTCCTTAAGGACAAAAGGAACAGCCTCGTATATTATATAGAGTTTGGGACCTTCGTCCAATCCTTGGCAGCTGAGTGATCCTATGATCCTAGACTAGTCACTGGGCTTCAGTTTCCTCCTCTGTAAAGTGAAAGAGATGGACTCTGTGACCTCTAAAATCCCTCCAATGCCAAATTTGTGATCATTGGAAGATGGCATGAATGAGTTATTAAAAACATCTCCTCTCCTAGCCTTTTGGTACAAGATTCCCTACCTGATGAAATAATGTATAAGAAGAGATAATAGAGAAGAGCTATTTCAAAGTTCTGAACAAGTTATTAACATATAAATAGTAGTTTAAGCAGGTGATATAGAGGGAATATCTCCCTTCACCTAAATTAACCTGGTGATCTAAAATATGCCAAATAACTTAAGCATAACTTATTTTAACTAAATATACCAAATGTAAGAGTCTCTAATTGTCTTGCATTTGTTATTTTAACTATTTCTTACATCAACTATAAGAATTTAATGGATCAAACAATATAAATGAAATGAAAGAGGCAGAGCCTGAAAAACATGGATTTTTCAAACCCTGACTCTGCTACCAATCTTTTTAACTACTACTTTTGTAGCGTTGGGCCAGTACCTTAAACTTTATGGGCTTCAGTTTCCTTTTGTAAAATATTAGACTATGTGGTCCCTAAGGTTGTTTCATTTCTCCCTCTAAACATCTGACCCTATAGAGATATGTTCTACAAGTCTACGTTTCTTATTAACTTCTAATCCTAATCTCTTCCTTCTCACCTGCATCTGGGTATCTCTTCCTTACCATGAGACTTCAGCTATTCCCCTTTGGAGTGTACATGGGTAAGAGTGGAAATATCAGTCATCTAAAAAATAAGAAAATTGAGTTCAAGTTCCAGGCCTGCCTCTAACTGACTATCTGGCCTTCAACAAATCACTTCCTCTCATTGGAACTCGGTTTCCTCATCTATAAAATGAGATGATTGGACCAGATAGTCCCTACTGGCCCTTTCATTACTGTTCTATGACTTGGACATGTTTTCTAGGTGGCAATTCTACTTATGGGATGAGTAACCTTGTAGACTTTGGTTATCTACGGCTTCAGAGGACCAGGTGATTTGTGGAAATCCTCTCCAAGCTCATGGAAGCTAGGGAGATGGTTCATTTCTTGTAGAAGGCCAGAGATGGAAAAAAATGGGGAGAAGGGCAGCTTCTCAGGTTGGGTAGAAAGAAGATAAGGGAGAGTACCTTGTAGAAGGGAGATCTGTTCTTCAATTCCTTAACCTGCCCTTATGCTTACCCACTCTGTACAAGTTTCCTTGGCAGAAATTCTCACCAAATAATTTCAGAAAGCATTTTTTAAATAATGACTATGAGAAAAATTTAACACTAATAAAATCCATGGTTTGGTGGGAACTTGGTCACTTTTAGGTTAGAGTCTAGTAATTTTGAAAGCTAATGATTTCTTACATCTGTACAGCTTTGCAGTTTACAAAGTTCTCTCCTCAACGTCATCTCATTTGATCTCAGTATTTATTAAATCCTTTCAAAGACAGAAGTGAAACAGTCCCTGCCCTCAAGGAGATTACAGTCTAACTGGGGGAGAAACATATGTTTATTTTTATGTGTGAATATACACGTGTAAAAATATCTAAGCTAATTTAGAGGGAAGTCACTATTTCATAGACTAAACTACTTTGAGACAGAAATTCTAATTTTTATTTATATCCTTGTTATATGCAAGCCAGAATCTCTACTTTTAAAAGAAAACTGGGACTAAGAAAGGTTTAAGTGATTTGTCTAAGGAATCATAGCTAATTAATGGCAGATTTCCTGACTTCTTTGCTATTTTGCCTTCTCTTAGACCTAACATGATCTTGACTCTGGGCACAAAGCCAATCAAAAACATTTGAAAAATAGACCATCTAAGATAGCTGTCTATCCCTTCTACAGTTCCCCTTTACCTCCTCCTCAATACTTCTTTCACCTCTGAACATTCTCTTTTCTCTCTCCCTGAAGATGCCCTACAATCAAATGCTGATTTCCTAATGTCTCTGCCATAGAGGCCAGTCCAAAATTGATTCTGTTCCCGTGTTCCAAAATTATTTCTCATTTCCTGGCCCCTACCTACATTAGAATTCCCCTTTTCTCCCTTCCACATCTTTGGAAAATTGGGACTAAAGCCAGGTTGTGAAATTTTTCACACTAAAATATAAATGACTAAATTCTGCCCATATACACTTGATCCTCCCCAGGGTGTTTCCATCTGGAACTGGTTAACTCAAAGGAATCTCGAGGTTTGGTTTTTTCCACTCACTCCCCCTGCCCTCCCAAAAACTGACCCCAAAGGGGTCTTCTAAATCTTAACTACAATAATTCCCCTTCTACCTCTTCCCCCACTGTTTCTTTATTCTCCTCCAGAACTTCTCAGTGAATGATCTGTTGACCTTTCAGATAAACTTAATCCCAGAAGTTTTGCCTCTTTGAAAACTGCCTAGGATAAAAATTGGGCTGTCAGTGCAACTAATTTTTTCCTGAGCCTTGAACCTAAACTCTTGTTTGCAGATTTCCAGTCATCACGTTGAGTCATTCCTTGCTCATGTAGCCTGGTCACCTACTCATAACTTAAAATTAAGGCAGCATTCCAATCAAAGGAGGTACTTGTTCTGAGTATTTGCGCTAGTCTGCCTACTCAGTGTAGGGAAGGGAGTGCACTGAGTTGCCTTCTGGGAACAAAAGAAGAAATTACAGAAACGTGAATACATACAACTATTTACATAGGGATGCATGGGAGAGTCAATCAAAAACTATTTATTTTTGAGCAACGTATATGGACCAAAGATGGGTGGTAAGTGCAAAGTGTTAGAGGTGGAGCCAAGTTAAGGAGATGGAGGTAAGGCTCTCATGAGTGAGGGATTTTACAGAAAACATTTTAAGAGCATGAAACTCAAAGGTCACTGAAACTTATAGTCACAAAATGAAGGGCTAGTCACAAAGGAGTTACTTTGGTCTAACAGATCCAATTCTAAAACTTACTATAGTTATGTACATATGGGAAAATAATGTAACTTCTTTGAACTTCAGTTTCCTCAGTGGTAAAATAAGGATAACAGTGCCTATAGCATCCAACTCAAAGGGATGTTGTGAAGAACAAATGAAATAATGTCTATAAAGGACTTTCACTTTTATTTATAGAGTGCTTTAATATTTGCAGTTAATATTACTCTTCATTTAGAATTATTGAAGTTAATAACCACTGTTGCTCTAGCAAAGGGAGCTGGAGCCTTTTACCATTATATTGATGGAGAGTAAGAAGACCCCAGTCATACTTTGAATATATCATTGTGAGTGAGCCAGATCAGTCTTCGATCACCTCTCCTCTTTCCCATTCCATTGTCTTTTCCATCCAACCACCAAAGTGGTCCTCCCTACTGGGTAAACCAATGGCTCCTTGTTATCCCCATGATAAGATATAAAATCCTGTTTAGCATTTAAAGTGCTTCAAAACCTGACCCTTCCTATTTTCTAGTCTTTCTTTTCTTTGACCTCTTTCCACTCATTTGCATGATCCAGTTTCACTGGCCTACTTGGCTTTTTTCCTGACACATGACTCTCCACCTCTCATCTCATTGCCTGGCTTGTCTTCCTTCCACGCCTAGAATGCTCTTCCTCCTAGTTTTATTGGTTCCTTCAAGGCTCAGTACAATTGTTGCAAAACGAAATAAGCAGAACCAGGAGAACATTGTACACAGAAACAGCAATATCATAGAATGATTGACTGATGCTCCTTAACTACTCTCAGCAATACAATGATCCAGGACAATTCTGAAGGACTTATGACAAAGAATGCTACCTATCCACCTCCAGAGAAAGAACTTTGGGAGTTGGGATGCAGATCAAAGCATGCAATTTTTCACTTTAGTTTATTTGAGTTTTTGTTTGGGGCTTTGGGTTTTATATGAGTATTATCTCACAAAAATGATCAACATGGAAATGTGTTTTGTATGAGAATACATATATAACCCAGATTGAATTGATTGCCAGCTCTGGGAAGGGAGAGGGATAGAAGGGAGAGAGACAATTTGGATCATATAACTCCAGAAAACTTATTTTAAAATTTCTTATTACTTGTAATTGATAAATCTTTATAATCTTTAGAATAAAAACAACTCAGTTCAACTCCCATATTTTATAAAGCTTTTCCTAGTCCCCTCGGCTGCTAGTACCTTCCCTTTTGAGACTGCCTTCCATCTACTCTATGTATATCTTATACATACCTATTTACATTAACTATTTTCTCCATTAGACTGTGAGCTCTTTGAGGGCAGGAACTGTTTTTTTCCTCTCTTTCTAGCACCATACCTAGAAAATAGCTTTGAAGAAATGTTTTGGGTTTTTTTGGTTTGGTTGGTTTTGCTTTTTACCAACTTTTTATTACTGTTGACAGTACATTATGTCTGGGGGCCAGACTGGAAGGGGGTTTAGGAGTATATGTATATATATACATAGGTATTTATGTTTCTATCTAAAACTTGGTTTAGAAAAACTGACTAATATTATTCTCTTTTTTTCTCTAGGGTGGATGTGGTAGTTGCTGGACTTTTTCTACTACTGGGGGACTGGAGTCTGCCGTTGCCATAGCAACTGGAAAACTACTCTCTCTGGTAAGAAATAGGACTTGAGAAGTACTGGAAGAGAAATCATCCATATGCTAACCTCATTTTTACTTCCCAGAATGTACAGTGTAATTTGTTTATTTCATGCTCTCTTCTACACACTCTACATTTGAGCCAAACTGAACTACGAGTTATTCCCCAAATTCCTGCCTCTACAAGTTCACTCAGTTTTACATCTATGATCATCTCCCCTATGCCTGCCCCCTCAATGATTTTCCTCCCCATCTTCCTCTCTCTGAATCCTTGTCATCCTCCAAGGTTCAGCAAAGGTGTCCCTTCCTCAATGAAATCTTAGTACTTTCTTCTCAAATTATTATACTTGTCAGTGTATTGTATCCCCTAAGTAAAATATAAGGGTCTTGGCAACAAAGATTGATTTGTGGTTTATTTTTTCCCAAAATACCTAGTATATAGCAAGCATTTAATGTTACTTGAATTGAATTAGCCTGTCTCTATTCCATTTATATGAAATTGTACGACCAGGAATAAGCACTGCTTCTTTGAATATATCAGATCATTAATTCAATTCAATAAGCATTTATTAAGTACCTACTATGTACCAGGCACTGTGCTGTGAGCTGGGCAGTACAAAAAGAGACAAAAGGCAGATCCTGCCCTCAACGATTCTAACAGTCTAAGTAAATTACACAAGATAAATAGGAAATCATTAAAAGAGAGGAGGCACTGGAAGTAAGAGAGTTTAAGGAAAGTTTCCCATAGTAGGTGGGGTTTTAGTTGAGATCTAAAGGAAACTTGTGCTTGTGAATCAGATGCTAGATTCCCTTTCAGCAGAAAGATCCTTTTCATCCTCTTTGGCACTATTACATTCTTAGACAAGAAGAATAAAATGTTGTTCTAATTCCATGAACAGTCAAAATTTGCCCCAAGATTGATGTCTTTTCCAAACTAGATAATAAAAGAATGTTGACAAGAAAAAAAGAACTGTATATGATATTCCTAGCAAAATTATTGGTAATAACAAAAAAAAAAACTATAAATGACCCACATGTCCAGCAAAATGGGTAATAACTATATAAAATCAGAGAATCTGAATACAATGAAACATCATGAGAAGTAACAGATATGAAGGATACAAAGAACTGGGTAAAGATATAAATGAAATGTTACAGAATAAAAAAAATTGTTTTTAAAGTGTCCCTGTGTAGGTTATATGTGAGAGGAAACAAGGCATATTGGAGGGTGAAAAGGCAAGATCTGGGCTCAAGTCCTTCTTCCAAGACATACTGTCTGAGGAGCTAGATGGTACAGTGGATAGAGTGCTGACCCTGGAATCAAAAAGACTTGAATTCACATCCAACCTCCGACACTTACTAGCTGTGTGACCCCTGGCAAGTCATGTAACTTCAGTTTGCTTCAGTTTTCTCATCTATAAAATGGGAATAATAATAGCACCTACCTAGCAGAGTTATTGTTAGAATCAAATGAGATAATAATTTTAAAGCTCTTAACACAGTGCCTGGCACATATTAATCTCTCTTTAAATATTAGCTATTATTATTAAGTGCTAGACCTGGAGTCAGGAAGATCTCAATTCAAATATAGCGTTAGACACTAGTTGTTTCTTTGTCTCAGCTTCCTCATCTATAAAATGAGGATAATGACACCCATCCCCTAGGGTTGTTGTGAGAATAAAATGAGATGGTTTTAAACACTTTGTAAATCTTGAAATACTACATAAATTCTAGCTATTATTATTATAATGCTATCTGTTTGTCCCTGAGCAAGACATTTAACTGCTTGGTATTCCAGACAACTCTAAGGGACCAGAAGTTACAGAATAGTTGTCCATCTGTCCTAGGACCCCACTCTTCTAATTAATGACTGCTTCTCCAGGAAGCCCCACTTCCCAAATGCTGTTTCCACTCCCTTCCTCCTTACATACCTCTCCTTGACTTCCTCTCTTCAGTCACCAACCACTGAACCCAGCCTAACCAATGGATATGCCCTTTGGCCCTGCCCTCGCCTCCAGTTCTAGAGAAGGTGAATCATGATCATATCAACTTTGCCTAAATTGCAACTGGTGTTTCTAAATGAGGTGGCTCAATCTGCTCCCACTGTAACTCCAGTCCTCATCCCTCTAACCTTCTGAGCCAAAGTGACCCTGCCAGGCCACCACTCCTCTATAAATATTACTTCCTCTTTTAAAATATAAGCATCTTGGGGAAGAAGGTGGCTTAGGGTATAGAGAAACCAGGTCTGGAGTTGAGAGAATGTGGGTTCAAATCTAACCTCATACACTTCCTAGCTATATGATCCTGGGCAAGTCACTTAACCCCAATTTCCTAGCCCTTACCATTCTTCTGTCTTAGGACAGATACTTAGTATCAATTCTAAGACAGAGGCAAAAGTTGAATAAATAAATAAATAAAATGTAAACTCCTTGAGGCCAGGGACTTTTTTTGTTTTTATGTTAATATCTTCTGTGCTTAGCAAATAGTAAGAATGTAATAAAATCATTTATTGGTCAAAGGAGTTTCCAAAATTAAGAAGTTCCCTATACCAAAGAAATTTTCAGATCCTAATAACAACAACCACCTTCATACTTCAACTGGTCAGTGATCAGTAATCACTCAATTAAGCACTTGCTAATGCCAGGCACATACTAAGCACTGATCCTCCAGCTACCAGTGCCTTCTCTTCTCCACCACAAAATAATTACTCATACTTTGAATTGATTTCTATGTGTAAGTGATGCTTCTCTTGATAGGAAGTTAGACTCTTAGAGGTTCAGAACTGTTGAGTTATTTTTGTCATCATATTTTTCAGTGCTTAGTATGTGCCTGGCATTAGCAGGTGCTTAATTGAGTGATTACTGATCACTGATCTGTTGAAGTATGAAGGTGGTTGGTACTTGTATTGGACTTTCAAGAAAGCTAGGAACTTAAACTTCTGGGTATAATCTTGATTGTTTTGTGGACATTTTAGTATATTTTACTTCTTGTTGGTTTAGTTGAATAAAGTAAGCCCAACCCAACCTCAAAAGGGCTAGCAAGTCATATGTTTAATGCTTGTCATCAGCAAACTCTCATATATATTTAGGGTGGAAATGACCTAAATACAAAGGAAGGAAGGAAGGAAGGAAGGAAGGAAGGAAGGAAGGAAGAAAAGAAGGAAGGAAGGAAGGAAAGAAGGAAGGAAGGAAGGAAGGAAGGAAGGAAG
>NC_058131.1:601821816-601873060 GCF_016433145.1 Gracilinanus agilis | reverse complement strand
TCCTCAGAGTTTTTACATGGGGACACACTTTCACCCTCCTGACTCCTTGCCTCAGGGGACACTACCCCGCCCCCACAGGTAGTATCTTTTTTTCCCCCTCGTTTTTAAAAAAATTTCTTTAGTCTTAAAAATTTTTATTTAATTAATTTAGAATATTTTCCCATGGTTACGTGATTCATATTCTTTCTCTCCCTTTCTCCCACCCCGCTCCCGTAGCCAGCTGGGGGCAGTTGGGTGACTCAATGGTTTGAGAACCAGACCTAGAAAGGGGAGGTCCTGGGTTCAAATTTGACCTCAGACACTTCCTAGCTGTAGTTAGAGAATGACCTGATAGGTTTGATTTCTGTAGATTTTGGATCTTACAAACATTTTCATGCAAGGAATACTAAGCTATGTAATAATCTGAGTCACCTAACTTGCACAGTTGCCATAATGGTGAGGTTTTGTACAATTTCTGAATTGCAGTGAACTACGACTTTCCCTAACACAAAATATCACAGTGTGCTACAACTCACTAACATAAGTGCAGGAAGAGCACTGTAACTGGAATCTGGAGGGTCCTAGCTTTAAATCCTAAGATCCTACAATAACCAGTCTATGTCACTTCAGCTTGCTGAGCCTCAGTTTCCTCATTTATAAAACGAAAATATCTCTACTTCCTCCCAGGGTTTGTGAAAGAATCAGGAGAATGTAAAGTTCTTTCCAAACTTCAAAGTACGATTTTGAGATGAGTTACTATTTTGAGAGGACAGATGTCAGAAATGACAAATAAAAAGAGATAAAATGGAAATTGGTTATGAGACCTTCTTCCTTAATTCATCAGGTTACAGTTGGTTTGTTTTTTCTTTCCACAGCACTTCAAGGAATACTCATAACTTCCGAAATAAACAAGGCCGAGCCACATTGTAAGAACCATCCAATCACAAGTAACGAGACAAGAAATGGGCAGAACCTTTACAGATCTCTCTTGACGCGACAAAACGTAATTTCCGGAACTCGAGTCAACCCTCTCCACCTGGTAGGTAATTCTGAATCATGTGATTCATGGACCTCCTCCTTTTCCGCTCTCCTCAGTGGCCGCCGAATTGCTTCCGTTTCGGATGGGGCGTTACCACGTCTAGAGAGCAATGCTATTGGTCCGCTCCCACGAGAGTAAGCCAATTGGCGAACGACTTCCCGACGCGCGAAGCTGTTCGGGTTTTGTTCTGGGGATCCTATGTGGGATTTTTTCCGCCTTTAACGACAGTGGCTGCCAGACCTCCACGAGGTGAGTTCGTGGGTGCAACTTGGGTAGGAAGAATTTCGGCACCTCTAAAGGGAATATTCCCCAGGCTTGGCGGGAGTTTTTTTCCTGGGACTGTCCTTGTCTGGAACGGGGTAGGAGGGGCCCTCACGCATCAAGGATAACCTTATTTTCCAGAAGGAGAAAATGAGACTCAAGGGCACCCAAATTGTAACTTTATCCGTTGTACCTACGGCCCTTGGCTCCCACCCAGGCCAATGTGTCTCTACTGTTAACGAAATTCCTCCATTTATTTCTCGGAAGATGTCTCTCTTTGCAATCCTAAAGGGAAGATGGGAAGAAAAGAAGAGTACTGCACTAAGCCTTAGTTTCTGCATCTGTAAAAACCTATTGTTTTCAATTTTTTCCAGATTTATTTATACCGATGAGCAGTATTTTATTAAGCTATGAGCTAAGCGATGCTACTGACAAAGCTGAAGAACAGGCACGAGAAAAATGAAAAAAAAAAAATAAGAAAAAGTTTTTTAGAGCAGTGTCTTTGGTTTCTGTTTAGACTTATGCAAACCAGTCTCGGTTTTCTGCAGCAGTACAGTAATACACCTCGTAAAACATTCATATTAAGCTTAGAGTTGGCAATGTGCTTTTCGTTGCCAATGGTCGAATGTGTGTCAAAGATTTGAGTGATATAGTAAGACTAAAGATTGAACTCCTGATTTCATTGGTGTGAGGAACTTCCTCCACCAATGCAGGTTTCCACCTTTTCTGCAACATAATTGGCATATTAAGAGATGAATAATTTTCCGAAGTTTCCGCAGCCAACAATCCTGGCTTTGAGGCTAGTTCTCATCATGGAGGTAACCTGATATATTCATAGAATGGTGGACTAGGAACCCATTCCCATCATGAAGGAGGTAGTATGATGTATTAATAAAGTCCTGCATGCAAGTTCTACCTCTTCCACCAAAGCTATCTTTTTAACCTCAGATAGTTCATTTCATTTCTGGATTTTGTGGGGATTTTTTCCATCCGTAAAATAAACGGTTTAGACTTGGTGGTCTGCAGATAATGAAGGCATGATTTCTATGGAAAAAAGGACCTAGTGGTCAGCAGAGATGAGCATATTGGAGGAAAATAGGAGAATAATTCTACACTAGAATCTTACTCTGTTCCTCTGTACAAGTGACTGTGTATATGTAGGTTCTTGAGGACTGTGTCAACTAAGCACAAGTTCTAATATCTGATAGGATCTAAGATTGGAAAAATTTCATAGGAGGAAGTTCCTAATGGTGATGTTGAAGGCTTATATATCTCATTCATGGACCTAACAATTCACTTGGTTAGCACCAAGATTATGAATTTTCCCTAGACAGCAATTCATGAAACCATTTACTGAGTCAGTGGTAGAAGTACCCACATGGATGAAATCACAGGTCCATGAAGTAGTAGAATTTCACCATTAGTTGTCACTGGTGATAGTATTTTTTTTAATTCTGCATTTAAACAACAAAAAAATTACTATTGATTTCTATATTGCCAAATCTAATGCCCTTTTCTCAATCTTCATCCATTTCCTGTCTCTACAGCCTTTGTCACTATCAATATCAAAGAAAATATCTTTCCTGGGTTTTTCTGGCAATGCTCTTTTGTGATTCTCCTTCATGTTACCCTGGTCAACCAAGGGGAACCTGTCTCTTCTGGGTTCTCATCTCCCAGTGTACTATTTCCCTTGGTAATCTCATCAGCTTCTGTGGTTTCAATTTTCATATCTATGCAGATGCCTTGCACATCTACTTTTTACCCAGCCTTAATCTCTCTCCCAGTCTCTGGCCTCATTTGCTTAGGGAATATCTTGTAACTGAATGTCTTATAGCCATCTTAAAATGCTTAGTATAACATAGGTCCCACCTTCTGTAGTAATAACTGGCATTTGACTTGGTTTCTTTGTGATGTGATCTTAGTTCCTTTTCACATAATTCCAAACCCAGATTTCCCTTTTGACATAAACCTGACAAGATCCTACCTTGAAGTTATTGGTGGTTGTAATGCCAGAAATTTGTCCAATTTGCAATAAAACAACTGGAACAGAGCTCCAAGCCAGTAACTATTTATTAGCGGGACCTCACTCCCTCCAACAAATAGAATCCCAGAGCTTCCTTATGGTCTGAGACTCCCATCTTCTCCAGATTACAGCTTTTATTCTTTTCAGTGCCCATCCTTATATTGCCTGGTCAGTCCAGGCAGCAACACATTATCTCATTGGTGGCCTCCAAACTCTTGGTACACCCCCAGTCACGTTGCTACCAAATAATTAGGTGGGCATTTAACAACCAGCCCAACTATCCTCGTGGTAACTACCATCCTCATAGTAACCAGACAATTTATACACCTTCCTCAAGATACCCACTCTGGTATCGTGTAATAGCCCCTAAACTGATATGATTCAATATTAGGTCGAGCCTCTTTTCTAGATCTGCCTAACATGGATCATGAGGATGAAGTCATACAGGGTAGAAGGGCTCTCAAATCTTGGAACAGAATATAACTTCCTCACTGAAGCTTGTCGTTTTTGGGTGAAGGCCTCCTTCAAGCTATACTGATATGGCAAAGTTTAACATGAGAGGAAAGTCTCATTTTTAGAACCTATTCAACTGTGGCCTAGACTTAATTGCTTTTTTATTGTCTATTAATAAATAATCACCAAGGGGGCAGCTGGGTAGCTCATTGGATTGAGAGCCAGGCCTAGAGATGGGAGGTCCTAGGTTCAAATGTGACCTCAGACACTTCCCAGCCGTGTGACCCTGGGCAAGTAACTTGACCCCCATTGCCTACCTTTACCACTCTTCTGCCTTGGAGCCAATACACAGTATTGACTCCAAGATGGAAGGTAAGGGCTTTAAAAAAATAAATAAACAAAAAACTAATTAATTAATGAGCAAATAAATAAATAAATGATCGCCAACCCTATGGAATCATATTAAACTAGATAATACTGATTAAAAACTAATCAGATATAAAATTATTGATTTAAGATGGTCAGGGATCTACTAAAATAGGATAGGGGGGCAAATTATTTTTCATATGAGACTATTAACAAGCATCCTAGAAGATCCTAGGGGCTATGGTTCCCAACTGTTGCCCTAGTCTGCTCTTATGTGGTGGCTTAGGCCTGGGCCACCTAGCTCTGGGCACTGTAGGTACTTGAGGAGGGACCTGCTGTATCTCATGTGGGACTTGGTGGGCACTGGTATCTTCTTGTGTCTTAGGTGGGGCTACCTGGATACTATTGTATATCGCTTTACCTTGGGCATAGCTACACTATTTGGGCAGCGCCCTTGGCCTTGTCTTGTAGACTAGGAAGTCTACATGCTTTAGCTTCCACCTGCCTGGCCTCATCTTTACTCAGATCTTCCATAGAATTCTGGCTTTTTTTTTTCCAGTCCTGCACTGGATAAAGGAGCTTAGAGTGTTTCTCTTTGCTCTTCTCTGTCATTGTTCCTTTTGGTGTATTTTTAAGCTTTTCTGGGCCATTTACAGGAAATCTGAATTTACCTAGGTCCTGTCTAATTTATCATCATCACTGCTTTCAGAAAGAATTGTAAACAAGCAGCTCTTAGAATTTTTAGGGATTCTGGTTTGAAGAAATAGTTAATCCTACCAGCATTTGGCAGTAGTTGCTTCATTATTAAAAGTATCAAAGGCCTTTGTGACTCTTGGAGTAATCAAAATGTAGAAGATTTAGAAAGAGTTCAGACGAGAACAAAGGAAGTTATTAAGATTTGGAAAATGAGGTCTGTCATAGATCACCTTGCACCATTTCTATCCCCTTATGACTGAAGGTCTGTGTACTTCTGTCCCAATTTCAGGAGCACTATCCACAAGCATTTATTAAATTGTGCCAAGCATTGTATTAGACTCTAGAGCAGGGGTTGACAACCTTTTTGGCTGTGAGAGCCATAAACACCACATTTTTTAAAATGTAATTTCATGAGAGCTATACAGTGTTCACAGTGCATGCTCCTGTAACAGCGCCTGAAAAAAATTGACTTTATGGCTCCTGCAGAAAGAGCTATATCTGGCCCTCAAAAGAGCCAGATATGGCTCGAGAGCCATACGTTGCCGACTCCTGCTCTAGAGATACAAATAAAAGTATAAAACACTACTCTCAAGGAGCTCTATTAAGTGATTTAATCTTTTGAGATTAAACTGCTGAATTAGGCTTTTCATCATGATTTATGATATGAAAGACTTACAAAGGAGAGGATCTGGGGAATCACAGATGTGCAGAACTGTAGGTACAAAATCAGGAGGTTCTTTGAGGAACTGAGAAATTAGGATATCATGAGAAACATGAGATTTAACTAATGTTAGTTCTTGCCCAGAATATTTCTGCAAGCCTGATTAGCACCCCATCCAAAGGACTATTAGAACAGAAGAGGGAACTACAAGTCACTTGCTGATAACAGTTGTGAGAATTTGGAATTATTAGCGCTATTAGTTAAAATGAGATTTTTGTTCAATGCAACTGCCATGTGTATTCAAGGCAGCATGCTAGGGTATATTAAAGACAAAAATAGAAAAAGTCCTCACCCTCATGAAGTTCTATTAAGTAATTGAAGTCATGGATTAAGAATTAAATCTCTTAAAATTTTCAAAACCATTTTCTGTTAGTAAGCATGATTTTTCTGTTGACACTAAACTCCAGCAATAAGCACTTATGATATGCAGAAAATATTAAAAATGTTTCGTTAAATATTTTTTTTGTGGTGAAGTCTGCTGGGTTATGTTCCTTAAATCTGTCTCTAATAAACCATTATTACCACTGACTATTATTTCTTTGTTCCTTGATTTCACCTCCGCCCAAGAAATATATACTCTCTTCCAGGATTTAATTAGACTTTCCAATTTCTTTTTGTTTTATTTTGTTTTCTCCTACCCCTCTCTGATTATTTGTATCCTAATGGTGCTTCAAGAATCTCTGGTCTTAGCTCTCCCCTACCCTAGCATGTGGTCTACAAATTTAACCAAACTGGGGCCCATTTAAAATATATTAACTATTTTTCTAGGCACATAATTTGAAGTCCTTCTAGCTTAAGAGCCTCTAGAGCAGGGAACAGCAAACAACTACCAATGGGCCAAATATCATCTATGGCCTATTTTTGTATATATAGCCAGTAAAGTAAGAACAATTTTACTTTTTCAAAGATTGTAAAAACCATTCTTGGCTCATAAAGTGGCCAACTGGGCCTACATCTGTTGACCCCCATTCTAGAGCATAGATTGCCACTCCCGGCAAAAATTGGAACCCAAGATTTGACTCATTCTATAATGAGGCATCAGAGTAAGACATTAGTGGGGGAATAATATTATGACATCTTAAAGTTTACAATGTATTTTCTCTATCCCTTAACATGGTACAAAAAGAAGCATATTATCACTCTGGACAGTTTGGAAAGATTGGGTTTAGAGGTCAGTAGTTCCTGCATCTTTTCCCTCCCACCTTATAAAGACAGTGATAAATATGGAACACTTGATACCACTTCTTTTTCTTCATCTAGGATTATGGCTGTTATTCCTCAGAATAATTTGCAAGAGCAGCTACAGCGTCATTCAGCCAAAGAAATTCAGAATAAATTAAATGTTCTGAAACCCAAATCTACGTAAGTATTTTGGTCTGTTATGCCATTACTTGAAAGGTAATGTGGTAAAGAGGATGGAGCTAAAATTAGCCTTGGAGCCAGAAAGATCAGAGTTTAATTCCTGCCCCCTGACACATACTGGCCATAGAATTTTAATATTGAAAAGAATCTTAGATAAAAATCATTTAGCATAACCCCACTGTTTATACATGAGGAACGGAAAGTACAGAGATGTCTTGTGATTCACCTAATATGCACCTGCTCAGTGTAGATCTGTACCTAAATGCCTAGAGTTTGAGTTTTTTAAAACCTTTATCTTCTGTCTTAGAATCAATACTAAGTATTAATTCCAGGGCAGATCATTAAGGAATAGGCAATTAGGAAGTATTTGAGGCCAGATTTGAACCTGACTCCTCTGGACTCCAGGCCTGACTCTATCCACTGTGCTATCTCCATTATTCTGCATTTCAGTCTTTGGTCTCAACTCATTTCTTCACCATTTTATCCTTACCTGTCTTACCTTTTCTATGTAGTTAAGGGGGCATAATTTTGACTCTGAAAATGTTTTAGCTGTACAATTTGCAATTCATTTGAATTTGAAAATTTTGCAAAAAATTAAACAATACTGACATGTAAGGACTAATTCAAGGTAATTCTCTCAAAGGACTTAATTTCTCTCTGACCATTATTTTCTAAGGCTTTGCATCAAGTCCAAATTCCTTTCCTCTGAACTCATTAACCAGTAACCCTGCCCTCACCTTCCATTTCTATCCTGATCTTCATTCCTTCAAAGGAGAGTCAGGTTAATGTTGTTAATAACTTAAATGCAGATGCTTTATTTTGGAATCCTTCCAATCTCTGAAATATTAGCAGGCCAAACTTATTATAATTGTCTGTCTGGTACTTGAAATTTTTTTGCCTCTTTCTATATATCAGTTCAAATCTAGAACATTGAATAGTTTTTTTTAAACCCTTCCCTTCCATCTTGGAGTCAATATTGTGTATTAGCTCCAAGGCAGAAGAGTGGTAAGGGTAGGCAATGGGGGTTAAGTGACTTGCCCAGGGTCACACAGCTGGGAAGTGTCTGAGGCCAGATTTGAACCTAGGATCTCCCGTCTCTAGGCCTGGCTCTCAATCCACTGAGCCACCCAGCTGCCTCCTAAATTTTTTTTTAAGAGATTAAACTATAGGTTTTTGTTCTGTTTTATGGTATTCTATATTAGGACATTTGATAAGAAAAATTACCTGTTGGGGTTTTATTTAATAAATACTATTAGTTATTCTTCAGTAGAATAATGAAAAGCCCTGAATTCAGAATTAGAAGATGTAGGTTTAGTCTTAGCTGCCTCTACCTCCTAATACTTCTGTCACCTTAAACATAACAGTTGACCTCTTGATGCCTTAATTTTCTCTAGAAAAGGAAAAAGGTTAGTACATGGTCTTAGAGATCTAATTAACTGCATTTTTTGGTTGTTTTTGGTAGTTAAGCTTGACTTCATGCTAATATGTCTGTTTCTTAGGACTTTTTTTTTTTTAACCATACCTTCTGTCTTAGAATTAATAATAAGTATTGGTTCCAAAGCAGAAGAGTGGTAAGGGCTGGGCAATTGGGGTTAAGTGACCTGCTCAGCATCACACAGCTAGGAAGGGTCTGAGCCCAGATTTAAATGCAGGACCTCCCACCTCCAGGCCAGTGCTCTATCCACTAAGCCCAATTGCCCCTGTTCCCTTAGGACTCTTATATAAAACTTGTTGGAGAAGCTTATTTTTAAATATTAAAACTTTGTAAATATATCAGAGTTAAAGGTAACAGAAGATTATTAAAGTAGCACTGTGAACTGAAATCATCTAACAGCTGCATTTTAGCCAGTAGTTTCATATTCCTCTACAAAATCTATACCACAGCTATTCACAACTAGCAAAAAGTAGCTTTAGTTTCTTTGATTTTGTCCTGTTCATCCTCAGAAAGAGGTGTTAATTAATGAGAACAAAATACCAAAAGATTAAGAAAAATGGACTCAAAGGCCTTACTTGTAAAATAAATGATCAACTCCCAAAGAGTCCCAGAGGTGGTATGACATAGTGGCTAGAAGAACTGGCAACTCACTCTTTGACGTTAAGGAAGTTACAATCTCTCATTGTCCTGGGCATCCATCTCGTCTGTTACAATAAGGTTAAAAATCAAACTTTTTTCAAAAAAGTCAGAATTGGGTAGTGGATGTATTGTCTTAAATTATTAAATAGATTTTAAAGAGAACACAAATCAGGGAGGACAATATGGTATTGCTAAAAACTAATACGTTAAGGCTTAACTGGGAATGTCTTGTTTTTCTTTTATGAGGATGTTAAAATAATATATCAGTCTTTCATATACCTTTTCAGAGGTTTCACTTTTAAAAAGAAAATACCTCCTGGCAACAATGTTACTCATGCTCCTGTGTTGGGTGATAAGGATGTTAATGTTACTGAGACCTTTCCTCTAAGTAAGTCTTTCCTCAGTGCCAAGAACCAGCAGACAAGTATCAGTGATTTCTCAGAGAAAACTTCAAAAGCACAGAAAATCCAGAAGTTTTTTTCAAACCAGATATTGTCAAATTCTTCAAAGAACACCCAGGAAGCTTCACTAAGTTCACCACCTCCTACAAAAGAAAACTGTGTCAAAAAGGAATTGTGTAAAGATTCTAAGAAATTAGAAATAAATTCTTCATTTGACTCCATCCTTGTCAATGACTGGGATGACATAGATGACTTTGATACTTCTGGCAGTTCAAAAACTTTTACTACACCCTCCAGAACTCATTTTACAAAACTAAACTATACTCAGAGATCAAAAGGGGATAAAAATAACCTATCTAAAACACAGACAAATGGGAAGAAAGCTGATCCAGAGCCTTCGAATTTTCCATCTGGTAAAAGCAGACAAGTGGAATTGGCTGGAAAAGAGTTGCCTGAATCAGAAGAGCTAAATAGTCCTGTGATTTGCCTTGATGATTACATTTCCGAAGAGTTTAGGAATGAAGATATTCAAGAAAGCCATCCTTTGAAAACTCACTTGTGCAAGGAAAGAGGTAATGATTGTCATAGAACCCTTTCTATCAATATGTTAATTACATTTTAGACTTATAAAATTTTAGATCTGGATGGAACCTTAAGAGATCTATGCTAACTCTCTCCTTGAGGAAATTAATTCCTAGAGTCCTAACTATATCTTAACTATTGTTTCCATTAACTTTCCAATGTCTAATAAATTGCTGTATAATCAAGAAAAATATATTAATGCACAGAGTACATGTTAGGCACTTGCAAGTGAGTCTCAGGAGAATGTAAAAAGTTTAAGTGAAACATGGTTCTTTCCCTTGAGGAACCATGGTCAAGTTGGAGAAGACGACATCAATTGCTATAATATATAATAGTACACGCTACAAGCTACAAAAGAAAGTGTTACATGAGGCCTGAGGGGAAAGATCATTAGAAGGGAGAAGGCCTAGTAGCTCACCCCAGAAGGTTTCTTGGAGGAAGATGCATTTGACTTCAAAAAGATGTAAATTAGGAGACTGGAAGGAATTCCAGATATTCAGCATGAACAAAGTTAGGAGAACACCAAAAGGTTGGTGGCGGAAGGGTCAAAGTAAAGAAGAATTCTGCTTTGATTAGAGCAAAGTATTTATAGAGGGCAGTATCTGATAAAGTTAATATGATAGAGTGGTGTCAGATTTTTGAGTGACAGAGGAAGCAAATTTGTTAAGCAATGGTAACCATTAGACATATTTTAAATAGATTTTTAAAAGTTGTACTTAAGGGATATTTTTCCAGTGATATCTATAAGGAGGCGATTTCCTTGGTTAAAGCAGGCAGCTGTTGTAGTGACAAGAGAAAGGATCAATGAGAGAGATATTGCAGATTAAGCTTCATCAGCACCCACTTATTTAATTATATATCTTTCCTAAGTAGGCAACTCCTAAATCAATATGCCCAGACACAAACTCTCTTGTAAAGCTTCAGATGTTCATTTTCTCAGCATGTCTAAAACAGAAAATAATATATTTTCTCCAATACCCACCCCTTTTCTGAATTTCCCTGTCTCTTAACAAGGGCATCACCATCCATCTAATCACCTAGTTTCTAATCTTGGCCCATCCTCAACTGCTAACCTTCCTGCACCTTGTGTATCTTGTCAGTTGTCAAGCCTTCTCAGTTCTAGCTCCACAACATCTCTCAAATCCCTCCCTTTCAACTCAGAGCCGCCATCTTACCTCAGGACTTGTAATAGCTTCCTTTTTGCTCACCTGGCCTCATCTCCCTTCTCTAGTTCATCCTTGACACAGCAGTCAGTTAGTTATTCTTCTAAATCAAAAATCTGACAGTATCTCTCCCTTACTCAGTAACCGCCAGTTCAGCAGATTCCCTGTTGTTATCTCTAGAATCAAACATACTTCTCTCTATTAAGCATTCAAAGCCCTTCACAGTGTGGCCCCAACCTCACTTTCTAGCTTTATTATGCATTATTCCCCATCATGTGCCCTACAGTCCAACCAGAATGGCCTTCTTGCAATTGGCTCACACTCACCATTCCATCACTTCTATCCATGCTTCTGAACTGGCTCCCATGGCTATGATGCACTCCCTCCTCACCTCAGCCTTTTGATATTCTTTGTTTACTTCAAGACTCAACTCAGCTGCTGGTTCCCTTCCCCAAAAAATTACCTTTGGATTTATTGAGAGAGAGAGAGAGAGAGAGAGAGAGAGAGAGAGAGAGAGAGAGAGCGCGCGAGAGCGCCCTTGGGAACAAGAATTGTTTACCTTTGTATCTCTGGTGCCTAGCACCCAGTGGGCCCCTAATAAATGCCTTTTGAGTGATTACTAGGGTGGAATTGAAAGTATTTTACAACTGATTGAATCTTTTAAGGCCCAAACAACCTTCTCCCTGCCTCTTCAAGCTCTTCCCTGTAAAACATACCTAGAGCTCCCTTGTCTTTTAAAATTTTTTTCATTTAATCTGACCTTCCTGTATTGACCTCTTTTCTTTCATTGCCTAACTCCTGGAAAGAGTTATAAACATTCTTTACTTTCACTTCCTAATCACCCACAAACTATTACTCTGAAACTGCTATAACAAAGGTAAAGATTTTTCCATTTTATTAATCTGATTTTTTTTATCTTTTTTTTTTATATATATATTTTTAAACCCTTAACTTCTGTGTATTAGTTCCTTGGTGGAAGAGTGGTAAGGGTAGGCAATGGGGGTCAAGTGACTTGCCCAGGGTCACACAGCTGGGAAGTGTCTGAGGCCAGATTTGAACCCAGGACCTCCCGTCTCTAGGCCTGGCTCTCAATCCACTGAGCTACCCAGCTGCCCCTATTAATCTGATTTTGATGTTATTGTTCATTCATTTCAGTTGTGTCCACTTCTTTGTGATCCCATTTGGGATTTTCTTAGCAAAGACAATGAAATGATTTGACATTTCCTTCTCCAGCTCATTTTACAGATGGGGATCTGAGGCAAATAGGATTAAATGACTTGTCCAGGATCACACAGCTAGTAAGGGTCTGAGGCCAGATTTTAACTGAGGAAGATGAGTCTTCCTGACACCAGGTCCAGTATTCTATTCATTGTACCACCTGGCTGCCTGATCCTATTTTTATTGATATTTGAAATGGTTTTTATTCAAAATATAAACCATAAAATAGTATTTCCATGCCCACAGCTGAGCATAAAAAGGATATTCTCCATTAAACTCTGAATCTCCATTTCATACTACTTGGGTTTTTTTTAAGTACATAATATTACATATATACTGCTCTTCTGTATTTCTGTGTTGTTCTGTGCATTTGTCTCAGTGGCCCTCTCATTTTCATCTATTGCTGATCCTTCCCTTCAACCCATCCCACCTCCCCACTGAAAACCAAAAGAAAAAGTGAGGGGGGGGGGGGAAACCCTTGTAACATAAACAAAGTTGAGCAAAAGAAAAACCATATAATGGCCTTTTCCAAAAAGTGTACATCTACTTCTGTACCTTTTATCTATCACCTCTATCGGGATACGTCATATGCTTCATTCTCTAGAGATGTGGCTCTATTGCATTAATCAGAATTCGTCTTTCAAAGTTGTTTTAATTTATGGCGTTGCTGTCCTTATTTAAAATGTTCTAGTTCTATTTATTCCATTTTGTGTAAGTTCAAACTCCCCAGGATTCTCTGAAATTAATTGCTTTTGTTTCTCATGGTGCCATGATATTCGTTATGTTAGTATAATAATGTTCAGCCATCTCCCAATTGTCTAAGACAGTGATGGGCAAACTATGGCCCATGGGCCAGATGCGGCCCCCTGAAATGTTCTATCCGGCTGCTGGACATTATTCCTAATCTGACAAACAATTAGGATACAATACAATGAAACTTCAAAAGAGTTGCCTTAGAAACAGACTGACAGATGAGCATTTCCTTTTCTTTGGCCCCCTCTTTAAAAAGTTTGCCCATCACTGGTCCAAGAGGTAAATAAGGCACCACCTTAAGTTCTAGTTTTGTTCTGGTTTTTTTCCCTCCCTTCTGCTCTTCCATTCAAGAACAGGAAATTTGTTTTGCT
Organism: Gracilinanus agilis; assembly: GCF_016433145.1. Lineage (NCBI taxonomy): Eukaryota > Metazoa > Chordata > Mammalia > Didelphimorphia > Didelphidae > Gracilinanus > Gracilinanus agilis. Next base: position 601,859,598 of record NC_058131.1, on the reverse strand, counting down.
TGTAACTGTTCCCTTACTTTTAAATTGTCCTCTCTCCAGTCACTATTCTCCCCTATTTCTCTGTGAAATAAAAGAGAGGTTCTTTTGATACCAATTCCCCACACCCCTTCATCCATGTTTGTGTACTGTTTTTCTCGTGTATCTCACTTATGAGAAATAGTAAGAAGGTTTTGTTTGTTCAAAAGCGTTTTAATTTTATGTAATCAAAATTGTCCATTTTACCTCCTGTGAACCTCTCTTATTTTATCACGAACTCTTCCCCTATCCATAGATAGATCTGGCAGGTAATTTCTTCCATGTTCTTTTAATTTGCTCATGATGTTACTTTGTGTCTAAATCTTATTCCCTGACACTATGTCCTAGATACGTTTCTCTTTCTGTAGTCTTTCTCTCAGTGAGATCATCTCTCCCATTCTCTCAAACACCTCCGTCCAACACCTCAGAAAATTAACTCAAACATTTTCTCTCCTTTATCCCCACCTCATATACAATTAGTTGCCAAGTCTTATTGATTCCACTTCTATGATATTTCTCATATCTGTCTCTGCCTCTCCATTTACAGCGGCCCTAATTTGGCCCTCATATGTCCAGCCTGGGCTAATTGCTACCTCAGTGGCCTCCCTGACTCTCAGTCTCTCCCCGTCTACACAGTTACCAGAATCATATTCCCAAGCAAGGCACAAGTTTCATCGTTCCGTTTCCCTGCTGAGAAATCTTTAGTGACCCCTTATAGGATAAAGTACCAGCTTATTAGCTGGCATATGGTCTGAATCCAACCTACCTTTTCAACTTCATTTCATAAAATTTCCTTTCGTTCATTCTGTATTCCAAGAAAACTAAACTATTAACTGTTTCCCAAACTCAGCATCCTCTGCTTCCATGCATTCACACAAATTGCCTCTATACTTGGAAAGCCCTCTATCATCACTGCCTTTCAAAACTCATACATGACAACTCACATACCACTGCTATGAAACCTTTCCTGAACCTCCCAATTATTAGTATTTTCTCCTTCTTCATATTATCTTTCATTTACTTAACTTGTAGAGAACTCTTAGCCCTCTACTTATATCCAAAAGGTAGTAACTCTATTTATGCCTACAGTTGTGAAAACAAGACTCCAATTTCTAAGTCTACAGTGTCAGTATCCTAAAAGGCCACAGGATGGAGCTGTTATTTCATGAAAGTCTCCAACTATGGCGACTCAGGGGTTGTGTGGACATAGGCATGTGTGCATACACACATGTGTACATGTATGTTGTTCTATTGAGTATTTTGTGTAGATCTCTTTCTAGCTTTTCTTTATCTGTATTTGTTTTGTACTCTTAGGTTTCCCCTTTCTTGCTCCTTTACTAATGTATGGGGTATGATTATTTTAAAAAATCATTTCTATAGTCACACATCAGTTCTTTATTTTATAAATATGTCAGAACTTATATCTCCAGATGTCTCCTTCAAAGAAGTCCTTTTGGGAAGCTATATAATATAATATATTACAATAATGCCATCATTGTACAAAATGTTTATAGAACTTCTCATTTAGAATTGTCCTCACAATTTCTTGTATAAGAAATAAAGAATATTCTCTTGATTGTCTTAAGTGATGCACATCTTAATGTTTTAAAAATGGGTTTGACTTATGGGAAGGAGAGGAGTAAGGAACACAAGTTTTTTGGAACCAAATGAAATGGGTGGACCCACTGGGTAATGTGTTTGGTCAAAGAACAAAGTGTGACTATAAAGTAAGGAAACGAATGTTCTTTTATAACTTCTTAACTAGCTCGGAATATAATTCAAAAAATGTTTTTAGTAATGGCAGCATTGTTGGAATAAGCCTGCCAAAACGATTGCTTTGAAGGACAATGTTGATTTAGTCATTTAAATTCTGGTATTTTGAATTTTTTAAAAATCAGTCTAATTATACTCTTGCACATTTTTTGTCTTTATTATTATTATTGAATATGCTTTTATGTTCTCTGTTCTTAAGTTAAAAAGCAGACAAGCAGAATGAATACTTTTTTTAAAAAAACCTTAAATTGTTTTTCAAATAATATGATCTTTCTCTGTTCCTCCATCCCTGGAGGGACAGTGGCCCTTAATACAAAGAGTCCCCTGCCCTCCACTTAAAAGGATATTCTGAGAACTAAATAGGTTCTGTTTAATTTATAAACATTAAAACAACTGTACTTATGAGTTATTTGTGGATTTAATGTTTTTATTTTTAAAGATTCTTTTAAGCACTCAAGTCACTATTGTCTTTCTTCTATTAATTATGGAAACAATATGTGTTCATTAGCTGTTTTGTTTTAGATGACAAAGAAAAGAAGAAATATCCTAACGGAGCTGAGCAACATGCAGCTGATGGACCTTTAGGTGCTGACTTTGCAGAATTTAACGAAGATGATTTTGATATAGATTTTATTCCACCTTCTCCAGAGGAAGAAATGTTTTCTCCCTCCTCTTGCTCTTCTTCTTTGAAGTATTTTAGGTAAAATAACCAAATGACAAGCAAACATTTCTATTGCCTTAAATAAGTTGACTTGGCTAAGTCATGTTACATTTTCCTAATTCTGTACATTAGTGTTTTATTTTCTTGTTTGCTCATTCTGAAAAAAAAAAATCAAAAATCCCTCCTCAACATATGCATATGAAATCTTCATGGGCCTCCCAACTGTTTGGCGTGATTGGATTTACAATACAGAATCATTCTTAGGTTTCTGAGCCTAGATGAAATATCACTAGATGAGACATCCCTACCTTCTGGGTAGAAAGGAAAAAGGAGTGTTTTGGACTCCATGAGGTATGATTGTCCTCTACTCCTATTACTTTAAAGCTGGCACATCACAGCAACTAAAGTTCAGTTGATATTCCAGAGGGGAATCTATGGAGTTCTTCTAATGTCACTTTCCAAAGTAAAGCATCACCAACTAAGTGGTCTTTCTTTTTCCTAATCACACACACACACACTCACTCACTCACTATTAAGTGATGGTAAACATGTGCTATTTCCTAAAAATTAAGGTATAGCAAAATTCCATTATGTTCCATAACAGGACAGGCAAAGTGTTGTGTATATCCTACACCACTTTCTGTTCATACATTTTTTAGGAAGTGGTTGGTTAGAATTTAGAGGTCATAAGCAAAGACAGAGCATAATTGTTATTTGATATAGGATAAGAAAACTATAAAAAAGTTCCTCTTTTCCTCTTTCCCATGGCACATAAAACCTTATATAATTAAAGTTTCAGTTATACAGACTTTTTTCTTTTTTAAATTTAGTTTTTAGATAATCTTTTGGTTTTGCATTATCTTTATTCTCATCATCTCTTTTCCTCTCTCCTTTTAGTTATCCCTGAGGAGAGAGAATAAACAAAAAGGGTTCAACAAAACAAATCCTATCAATCATGAAAGTAGCTAGTGTTCCACATGCACTCCACTTCTATAAAGGAAGTAGAGAGGCCTATTTTTACATTAAACAGAGGCTCTATATAGTTACAATACAGTATTCATTTATTAAGTGCCTGTTGTGTGCAAAGGACTGTTAAACTTGTTTTGTAAGATTATTCATTGAAGAAATTAGTTTTACTAGATCAAGAAAACATTCTTGTTTTGCATAGTCCATGGAATATGGAAAAAAGCTTTGTTATGTAGAGAACTTTTTTTGTAATCATATTCCTGTCATTAATTTTTCTTGTACCTTATTGTCAGACCTATCATTGAGGAATATCAGGGACAAATGAAATATCATAGAAATATATTTATTTGTGGTTAGTCCGTGTTAAAAATATTTTCTCTTTTGTTATTTGCAGTGCTCTAAAGGAGCCTTCCACCTGTGATGAGGAAAAAAATGCTACTAAGCTATCAGGTGACTTTCTGTCAGTATCTGAGAAAACAACTAGCCCACAGCCTTTAGAGGGGACCAGTACAAAACATGATGGTATGAAAAACATTTTAGATATAGCAAATGTTTGTTATTCCCATTTGAGAATAATGAAGCAGCTAAGCTTATTCAGTTGTTTATTTTCTATCTTTGGTCATGTATAAAATATGATTAATTTCCCATTTCTTTTATGATTATTTTTCCCAGTGCTTTCACAGGCATTTTTATAAACTTTAAGCCCTGGTCCAGCTTCACTTTCCTCCATTCCCAATGTCAACCTTTTAGTTAAACAGTTCCACTCAATATTACCCTCAACTTTTTTTTTCCTTTTCTTTAAAACCCTTACCTTCTATCTTGGAATCAATAGGCAGAAGAGTGATAAGGGCTAGACAATTGGGGTAAAGTCCTAGCATCATACAGCTAGGAAGTGTCTGAGGTCATATTTGAACCCAGACCTGGTTCTTTATCCACAGAACCCCTTAGCTGCCCTTATATTCAGCTCTTTAAGTCCCTTGTACTATTACCATAAAGGCCTTGGCAGTTCCCCGATCTTGGATTTCTACTACCATCCATCTCAAATGCAATAACTAGAGAAAATAATGCAACCATACTGAGCCAGTCCATTATAAATGTATACTATCTAGCCTCAACTAGGTCCTCACTTTGGTGAAGCAATCCTTTTGTTCTTCTGTAACTGACTCTATCCCAGTTCCCTCATTGGTTACTCCTCTTTCTCTTCTCTTCTTTCTTTAAACCTCCCCCTCCTGGAGTTAGGAAGACCTCAATTCAAATCTAGCCTGAGATACTTCCTAGCTGAGCAAATCACTCAACCTCTGTTTGCCACACTTTCCTCAACTATAAAATGGAGGCAATAATAACACCTATTCTCAGTATTGTTATGAGAATCAAATGAGATAACACTTGTAAAGTTCTCAGCCTGGATGTTGTAGGCACTGAAATTCTTCTTTCCCTCCTTCCCCACTCACAGCTAAAGGAAAGCCTCTCCCTCATTCTTTCCAGAGAAAAATGACCATTCTTCCAAGCTCTCTCTTCTCATTTTCTCACAACTCCCTGACAGCTCTCCTCTTTTTTACTTCAGTCTCTTATGAAGAAGTGGCCCTCTCATTAAGGCCATTCCCTTTCTATGTACCTTGGTTCTCATCCCCCCTCTCTCAGCTGCCCTCCTCCCATTTTCTCTACTAGTCTGCCCCTAATCCACTATTATTTCCACTCTCTCTAATCTTCAATATGTCCCTTTCTATGGGTCCCTTTCCTTCTTCCCAAAACAGGCCCACATCTCTCCTAAACTTTGCTATCCCTTCAAGCTATTATTCTACAGCACTTCTCTCTTTCTCTCTCATGTTTCCTTTTTTCTGGGCCAGTTATCTTTCCCTCAACATGACTAGCAATTAACTCTGTTCCCCTAGATGAGAATACTCCAATTCTTCTGCTCCATTTTAATCTTAGAGCATGTCACCAGAGATAGGGCTGACATGGAACCAATATATTTCCCTATACTATTCCCGCCAAATAGGAGTGACCATAATGTAAGTGCAAATTTTTATCTTTTGATGATGTCCCCTATAGTCTCTGAGCATAAGAAGAATTGAATAGTATTAATAACTTACTTTTTTAACTTACATGTAAAGAAAATATTTTCTTAGCATTTGTAACTTCTACCAATTTGAACATCCTTTTAAGACATACATTCATGAAAAGCATGAAGTCCAAACAATATTAACAATTTATTATGTGCATTTATTTATTTGGGTTTTTAATTATTTATTATTGACTTATTGATTATGTGCAAAGCATTTTTCACAGAAACCTTATATGGTAAGTGGTGCTAGGATTGTCTCATTTTTATGATTCATTATTGCCTCATGAAGTTAAAGTTACATAGCTAGTAAATGGAGAAATTGGAACTCAAATCAATGTCTCCTTCTATGAAGCCAGAATTCCTTTCTACAGTATCACTCAGTGTTTCACATTTGTACACAAAGCTTTTTTTGAAGAATGTTTGAGATGATCCCAGAAGTCCTTTCAATCTCTAACCTATCATTCTTTATTCATTTATTGTTTGGTCAGAAAGGTGGGCCAATTTAAGCTAAGAAAGGAGGATAAGTGTAAAGTATCCTATTATTCACCTCTTATTTAAGCTATGAAAATAGGATACACGGTAACAGACACCTGGGTTTCTTGAATATGACTCCTCACCACCAGTGTGGATTGTATGGCTCCTTTCACCTTTTAAAATCAATATCCCTAGGGACAATTGAGTCATGAGCCTCTCTAGGCCTAGCCTGGCTGGTCCTCAAACCAGAGTGAATACCCAAACTTTTACAGTTTGACCAGCATACAGTCTGAGAACATGGGAGAACTTTAGTATAAGGAAGGTGATATTCTTCATAAGAAAATTATTTAATGTTACTGTTTCTAATCATCTAAATAAAGAAAAATGTTCTTGGGTATATCTTAAAATGTAAATGTTGCTTATTGAGAAACCCAGATTTAACCGTAATATTATTTTTCAGGTAAACTGTTAACTTTGCAACAACAGCTTTTTCATGTGATGGAGGATATCTGTTCATTAGTTGATGCTATTCCTATTATTCAACTTAAAGGCTTGGATTGTGGAAACGAACTTCTCCAACATCGAGATCTTAGGTGTCTGAGTTTTTCTTATTTGGTATACAAATTTCATCTATGTACAAAATATTTGTAAGGTGATGTAACCACTCAAAATTTTTTAGTCTTTCAAAATATTTAAGTATAGAATATCCTTCACTATATATTCTATATATCCTTGTGAATGTACTATTCTAATAGTAGGTCTTGAGGTTTGGATAACATAATTAATAATTAGAAATTTTATGTTAAATGACTATTAGCTAGAAGCTTCAAAAATTAATAAGCAATTAAAAATAGTTTATATGGCATGGGGAAAAGGACACAGGCTTATGCAGTTTGAGATCCCTCTAAGAAAAGAGCTGAGCATTTAAACCCTTTCTTCAAAAAATAGGACAGGGAAGGTGGGAGGAGGAGAGAGAGAGAAAAGAATAGAACAGAACAGATCATTGTCCTAATCACTCAGACTCTTTTTAAAACTTTATTGAGATGATAGTAGTAATGATCCCGCTTCTGATAGGACAGAGTCAGAAAAATTCTGACTTTCATTCTTTTTACTACCACAAAGCTGCTTGTTAACAGGTAGCTTCAGAGAAAACAAGCAGCTGGAGTTGAGTACAAAAACAGCAGTACTTTGAGTACAGTATAAGAAGCAGTGTAATACCAGGGGGCAGCTAGGTGGTTTAGTAGATTAAAAAGTCCTGGGTTCAAATTTGGCCTCAGATACTTCCTAGCTATGTGGCCCTGGGCAAGTTGCTTAACTCCAGTTGTCCAGCCCTTACCACTCTTCTGCCTTGGAACCAATATTCAGTATTGACTCTTAACACCAAAGGTTAGAATTTTTTTTTTTAAAACCCTTACCTTCCATTTTAGAATCAATATTCCAAATAATAGAATCAATAGAATCTCTGGGCCTGACTCTCAATCCACTGAGCCACCCAGCTGCTCCCGGTTAGAATTTTTTTAAAAAGAAATAATGTAATAATACAACATGTAATGTAAAAGTACCTGAAGAGTAGAATACCAAAGTGTCATTGTCTTCATGGAAAGAGATCACATACTAGAGAAGTCATTATAATTATAAATCTACAGTTGCCAAATGTATATTTTATTATTCATATATTTTGAAGTAAAAAAAGGATCCATTTCTATTTACAAAGGCAAAATATCGCTGTCCACTGTAAAGTTTTATTTAATTGGAAAATTTTTTAAATCCAAAAGTTAGTTTCATCATCTATCTCTGGACCAGTGTTCCCCAATTATTTTTTATTGTTGCACCTATGAGCTTGCCCTTAATTTAGGTGTATAGCTTTAATTGATTCAAATTGCCTGAATGAGAACTCCCAGCATCCTGATATGAACCACTCTCACCTTTTGTCTGCTATCCCCAACCCCAACCATGTGAGTGGATGAATGTGAGACCCCTCATAATCTCCCTTTTTCTACCACCATCATATGGTAGGCCCATCTAAATTTACCCTTCTCCTAAATTCTTGAAAATAAGCAAAGGTAAGTACAGACCTCCATACAAAACTGTTCATACATTGGCTGAAAATTGTGTCTGAATGATCTTAAATCAACCTAAGACTGTAGTTACTGTTTTTAATCATTCATTGCCTTTTTAAAAAAATCCTTTAGTTCACATTTTTGAGCTAGGAAAAAAATGATATTTCTTAAAATAATAAAAGGTAAGGTGAATGAGAACAGAAAGTATATTTTTGTAGCCAATAGATTTTGACCTAATGTTATTTTTTTCCTTTCTTTTAGAAGAAAACTCTTAGCTGATGCAAATTCCAACAAAAGTGCCACTAGTCCTCCACCTTTAAATTGGATATACCAGCCTAATTCACATGATCTGTCTATAAATGACATGACAGCTTTTTCTTCTCTGCATTCATTTCAAAAGGGTAAATCTTCCTTCACAGGCAATTTAGTTAGAGAGTTTAAATCTCTACAACTTCCTTCTAAACCTGTCTCTACTACTGATTGTCAAGGAAATTTTCTTGATAAAACTACAAGGACATTTCCAAATCTGGATATTTCAGCAAGGATGTTCAACACACAAAGAACTACTCCAGACAAGTCAGAGTCACCATCTGACAAGAGAAATGGCTCTGAAAGAATATCATTCAGTTCCCAATCACCAGAATCCTTTGTTAGTAGCAATTCTGTTGAAATATCAAAGACAGAAGAAAAATATAAAAGGTCTCCTCTCCTAGGCAATTTTCTCACGAGCACTGCTGTAAAAGATCGGAATAAACACATTAATTCAATTAATGACCTGAAAAACGGTTTTTCTGAAACCCAGGATATTGATATTTTTGATGTAGATGACTTTGATGATTCTGACTGGGAAAATCCAAATTATAATTCAGCCGAGGAAAAATCATCCAAAAATAAATATCTGCCTATTAGGGAAGATCAGCCAATTAAATCATTTTCAGAAAGAACTCCTATGACCAAGACAAACTGTCTTTCGATGGCACCTGCTAACCAGAATAGAAGCATCTCAATCCAGAATTGCCTTGGTAAGTTAAAATGTTTAATGTCGGTGTACCGAACTCTTTAAGTTTCCTTTAAACATAAGGTTCGTGGCAGATAGGTAACTCAGTAGATAAAAGAGCCAGGACTGGAGTCAGGAGGACCTGGGTTCAAATGTAGCCTCAGATGTTAGCTATGTGACCCTGGACAAGTCACTGAACTCTAGTTGCCTAGACCTTACTGCTCTTCTGCCTTGGGACCAATATTTATATTGATTCCAAGAAAGAAGAAAGTAAAGGGGTTTTTGTTTTAAAACAAAACAAAATTAACATAAAGTTCCATGATTCTAAGACAAAATTATTCAGAACAAGAATTTCATGGGGTCAAGTTATACTCAATTGTTTCAACTTAGAAATTTTATTATTTCTATGCAAGTTTGTATTTACATTATAAATTATAAGTCTAGGAGCAGCAGGGTGGCTCAGTAGATTGAGAGCCAGGCCTAGAGATGGGAGGTCCTAGGTTTAAATCTGGCCTCAGACACTTCCTAGCTGTGTGACCCTGGGCAAGTCACTTAACCCCCATTGCCTTGATTCTAAGACGGAAGTTAAGCATTTTAAATAAATATAAATAAATAAACATTATATTCCCCAAAAATGTTATTTTATGGTTTGTAGCCATTGTAATTTTCAAAAGTATGAAATTATAACTGTCTTTTGTAATTTAAAAAGGCATTATAAGTGCTTTACATTTAAAGTTTTATTGGCTCTAAAGTAATTAGATTAATAATTCTTTGGGATAGAAAGAAAGCAAAAAAATTTTTCTTGAATTTTAGTTTTGTAATTTTGGGGGGTAATATTACTAAGTTATTAAGGATCAAGTTCAACAAAAGATGAAGTTTTACATACTAAAAAATTCAGCATATAATGTGGTCCTAGGGAGTTGTGGAGTCACAACTTTCATAAAGTAAAATTGTTTATTTACTACATATTAGAATCCTTGTGAGAGAAACTTAGAAACATTAAATTAGCCCTGAAAAAAGGAGTTATTTTGAAAGGATAACAGATGAAAGCCAAAACATAATGAAACCTTACATCAGCCCTATAAAAGTTTACAAGAAATTTTTTTAGCTGAAATAACTTTGTGTGCAAAATTTCATGAAAATATAATCCTGTTTTTGTTGCATTAGTATCATGAAGATTCTGGTTTGTTTTTTTAACCTTTAAAATTGCACATTAATTGATTTATTTTTGTAATATGATGAAATTATGTGTCATAATTGATGTACAAAATATCTTTATGAGACAGTTGAGTGTTGCCGTTAGAGTGAGTGCCAGAGCTAAGATTAGTGTATTTTGTTCTCTACTCTGAACTAGAATGGTGGCAGGAGGAATTAGAAAAAGTCATTGTGAAGGAAGAATCAACAGGACTTAGTGACTAATTCAGTGTGGGAGGTGAGGAAAAGGAAGGATGAGATGACTGCAATTGGTCACTGAAAGAATGGTTTTACCTTTAACAGAAATAGGGAAGTCAGCAGGTGGGTGCCTAGTAGGAGGAACTGACTTTGGGGGAGGAAGAAGAATTCTGTTCTCAACATGTTGGGTTTAATGTGATAGGGAACAAAGATAAATGTATATAGGAGAGAAGGCTTTTATCAGTTATATGTGTCATACATTTCCCCCCACTCTGTTACTTTCCTCTGGAAATTTTATTATTGCATTTAAATTTGTAAGAATTTTCACACTTTTCTGTAAGGAAACATTTATCTTCTTTCCCCAGCTAGGATAAGTATATTATAATGTTTTATCATAATATGTATTGTGAAATATGAGTTAGTTCCCCCCCCCCCCCATATTATGAGCCACTGTAAAAAGTGATTCTTCTTGCTAAACGTGTTATTTCAGGATTGTTATCTATTACTAAGTCCTATAGTGATACATAATCATGGGATGTGGGTTTGTATGATCCAGAGTTTGTTGCCAGAGCGATGCCAGTAGAGTACATGTTCTAGCAATTTTTTTTTCCATGCTAGACAGATGCATAAAACTTCCCCAAGCCTTTAGGACCATCCTGAATTTTCAGTAAAGCACTATGGAGAGAATTAATTTGTGTATCAGTATCTTTTGTAGAAGATGAAGAAATAGAGAAAATACATCTAGAATTTGATATGGATCAACAAATTTAAATCAATATATCTTGATACTCAATAACTTAAATATAAAGATGGTCATAGTTAAGAACGGTGAAAAATAAATTGGAAAGCATAGTTCAAGGGTAAGGAATGAGAAGCCAAAGACCTGTAGACTATATGGAAGTCTTGATACCTATATATCCTGAATGGCCAGAGGAAAGATTTGGAATAACACATGTTGAAAGCACAAATAAAGTCACCAAAAATGAAATGGATACTATTTTCTTATTTAGGAAACAATTCAAAATTGATGTAGAAGTTTCTGCATCATTTCTAAAATCAGCTTATCAGCCAGACAACCAATTTGTTATACCAAGGTATCAAAATTAAAAGTTGAGAAAGAATAAAAATGAGCATGTATCCAGTATGCAGTTGAAACAAGCTCTAACTTGACAAATTTAAACATGCCATTGACATCAACAAAGAACAGACTACTACTATAACTTTCTAAAGAAGTTTAACATATAAATCAGTTGTCAAAATGAAAAAACCATTAAATTCTAGAAACTACCTCAACTGATAAACATCTGGTTTCCTTGCCAGGTGGATAGAGATAAAATGACATAAAATAGAATAGAAAATAATTCTTTTATTAAAATCTTATGTAGGAGGATTGTGTAAGTAGTGCCTCAAAACAAGAAGCAGCAGGAAAAGAAAGACAAATTTAAATATTTGATGAGCAGCGAAGTTAAGCAAAGTCATCCCACAGACATTTGAGGACAACACAAAAAAATGAGGAAGATCTATGAACATTTTAAAATAAACTTGAACTTTATTTTAAATAAGCATTTTAAAATAAACTTCACTGTTAAAGGTAGTGGGGCTACCTACCACATTTTGTTTCTTTTAAATTTGTTTGGTTTTTTTCACATTTAGTTTCTAAAATATCTTTCCAGATGTGGAAAAGATGAATTGGCACTGAAATTTTAAAAAAAATAGGGAAAACAGCTGGATTGGATCAAGTATATGTCTTTTGAATACTTCATACTATAAACAGACAATAAATGAAGGTGTTATGGGATAGATTCTCAGGATAGGTCAGGCCTTATAGTTATAGAAAATGGAGGGATAGGGATGTGAAAGCCAGGAGTATTTGCATAGATTTAGAAATAGAAGGGTATATGTTGGGTTTTTTTTTTAACATTTAATAATATTTATTTTTTAGAAAAGTTATCATGGTTACATGATTCATATTCTCACTTTCCCCATCACCCTCTGACCTCCACCACCACCACCCCCCGCCAATAGCCAACACATATTTCCACTGGTTTTAACATGTGTCATTGATCAAGACCTATTTCCAAATTGTTGATAGTTGCATTGGTGTGGTAGTTTCGAGTCCACATCCCCAATCATGTCCGCCTCATAGAAAGGTATATGTTTTAAGAAAATTACATTTAGATTATCCTTGATGAAGGTATAAGGATGAGTAGGCAGGCTTTTGCAAACGGTATTCTACAAGCAAACAATATTCTACAATAACTCATACCTTTATGGTCACACAGTTGACTGAAAGGTAAAAAGACAAAATCCCACTGTATTTGATTTTTGATGATAGAAAAATTAGTTGATACAGTAAAGTAAGAGACTACCTTAAAAGCTGCTATCTCCTATACATATAAGAATATTGAAAGTTTTTTTTAACGAATTAGCAGCAGAGGAACAGTTAGGTAGATGAAGAATACCCATTGTCCAAGCCAGTGAACTCCATGGTGAACACACAAGGTGATCCAGGAAACATAAAAATATATCACAGTTTTTCTGTATATGCACAGCTGCTGCCTGATTTCTTCCATTTTCCTTCTCTCTGCTTGTGCCCATTGTGGGCTGTTCTGGTTTGTCAGCCAAACAAATGCCTTCGTCGGACAGGTGTTAATTCTCTGCCTGGCTTCAGCCTCTTCTGATCCCTGCATCCCTGTGTCCACTTACCTCTGCCTCCACAGTAGACCCAACACATGCCTCGAATGCCCCCTGGCCCAAGCAGCAGTAAGGACAGATAGATTTCATTCCTCAAGACTTCAAGGGAAGATGGGTGGATGGAATCATCACTAGGACAGACAGTTGGCACATCATTCAGATCCCTGTGGAGCTGAGGCCCCAGACTGGGACAGGAAGGCCCTGCTTTCTTGGTCTTAGAGTCCTTCCAAGACCTCGATCTGGGTGGAAGTTAGGTGGGCTTCCTATGTACCACCTTTACTTCAGGAGATCAAAAGAGAGCAGAGTCCTGGGCTACAACATAACAGGCAAGCCCAGATTTCTGAATCCATGGATGTCCTCACCCTCATGAAAGGATGGATGAGATGTCTATTCTACAATGCAAGAAAGCCCAAGGCATACCACATGGTGTTTCAGGAATAGGGGGGAAGGTAGAACAGACATCCAGATTAGTCCTGCAGGGGGAAAATTTGTCCCAGAGACTCAGACTTCCTGCTTGCCCACCTGGGTTCTTCTCTTCCCTTTCATAAGAAAGGGAAACTTCCATGGCTGGTAGTTGCTGCAGCAAGGAGAACCCAGAGGAAAAGGGTACAGCAGATGCAAGCAGCAGTGGGAACAAACCAAACACAAAACTCAATTCTATGATTTTGGACCCAAGACCTCCTCCAACCCATGGGATATCTTAGAAGGAAATCAAAGCCTCCATCACCAGAAAAACATGTCTACCTTGACATTTCCCCATCTGCCCTAATCCATCTCCCTTCTCCACATCTGGACCAGCAAATCTCCAGACCTGGAGCCTGTCCTCCACAGACCATGCCCCTGTCTCTCTAACATGAGGAGAGATGGAAACTCACTAGGCAGATTTCAACAAAAAACTACATAATTGCTGGGGATTGAAAAAATGAGTACAGTCATTTAACAATAAGCATAGCCAACAACGAATCCACTTCTTCCCTATGGAAGTACATAACTTTGTAAGGTATCTTTTTCGCCTCTGACAGCCATTAAAACCAATTATCACAGAAAAAAAAGCAGTTGGAGGAGAAAAAAAAGAATATCAGGAAACTCAAAGGAAGAGGGTTTCAGAAGCAGAGAGGATCAACAATGTCAAGTTCTTTAGAGAAACCCAAGCAAATTAGGACTGGTTTTCTTGATAAGGAGGTTACTCATGGCTTTTTGAGACAAGTCTTTCCAGAGTTGTGGGACCAAAAACTAGATTGAAGGAAGCTTAGGAAGGGTAAGTAGGTTGTTTTATTTTTTGTTTTTTAAATCCTTACCTTCTGTCTTAGAATCAATACTAAGTATTGGTTCTAAGGCAGAAGAGCAGTAAGGGCTAGGCAATAGGAGTTAAGTGACTTGCCCAGGATCACACAGCTAGGAAGTATCAGACCAGATTTGAACCTAGGACCTTCTATCTCTGGGTCTGACTCTCAACCCACTGAGCCACCCAGCTGCCCTCAGAGTGAGTAGTTTTAAGGAAACAGAGGCAGAAAATATAGTTTGTTCTGTTGTCCTGAATGTTAAACCCTTCGAAGATTCAGGACTTGGTGCATAGCAAGTGAATAAAAAATTCTTTCTTTTTGCTGCAGATGTGCACTGATTTTCATATTATTGATTCTTTTCTTACAAGACAAATCGGTACAAAATAGACCATCCAGAAATCCAGAACATGAGCATTTCAAAAGTCTTGATTTTCCACATACAAAAGAAATGATGAAGATTTTTCACAAAAAGTTTGGCCTACATCACTTTCGTACGAATCAGCTAGAGGCAATCAATGCTGTTCTGCTTGGTGAAGACTGTTTCATCCTAATGCCCACTGGTATGTATTTATAGATGTGAATTGGCGGGAGTCCATTGGCAGATGTTAAATGAAAACACATGCAAATTCTTTAGCAAGAAATAAAAAAGTATACCTGTAAGACTCTTTCAGTAACTGGGGATCTATAAAATTTTTCTGCTGTAGTGGGAAAATGCATTAGACTTGTCCCAAGTACTCTATTCTTGTCTGTGACTGTAGGGAACAGTTGCCTTCCCATCAAGTTGGCATATTGATAATGAATTGATTTGTTTCATATGAAATCTTCCACTTTTTTAAACAGCCTGAATACAGTGATTTGCAATGTTATCTTTTTTGCCTCAAATGCAATACCCCTTTCTGCTTTATTAACCTTAAAAGTTGTGCAACTCCTTTGAGGGAGGTTATGGTACAAGGGAGGTAAATTCACTGTAAATCACTTTTGCCTTTTTGTATTTATATAGGATTTATACATCTTATGCTTTCAGAAAAGATTTGAGATACTTTGTCATATATCTACCTATTCAAAGCCTTCTTAATAAAGGACATTTGTTCATTTTTTAAACTGTTCATTTACATTTACATTTTAAAAGTCTTTAAAATTATCCAAGCACACTATCCTTTACCTACAAACCGTTGATGTCCAAAATAAGAATTTATCAGTATCTAGCAAATATTCCACAAGTTAATGGTTTTCTTCAGATCCTTCAAACTGTTTAATTAATAGTTAACACTTAATAACTATATTAAATATTGGCAAAGCTGAATATTTTACAAACTGATTTCATAATGCATACTGAATGTTAATCATTAGCATTTCAAGTTTCACAAATTTACTGATCATTTTTTCACCTTCCATTTAGTCATGTAGCACAGAGTAAAATAATTCCTTACTTGAAAATACAATAAAGAATAAATATCATTTCTATAATTGTAAAGCCTTTAGGCTCTAAAACTCCCCAGCATTGGCTCCCAGCTCCCTGGTGGTCAGATTGAACTTGAAGACCTGAGAACAAGCAGAGAGTCAGTTTGTCATCAAGTGCTCCCTGTTAACTTTTCTCTTTGCTCACTTCCAGTGAAAGGCACATGATTTAGAAAAACATGCCATCCCCACCCAAACCAGAGAATATTCTTACTCTCCTCATACCAAGAAAATATTGATAATGAGCACTGTCCTTTCCCTTTCACTATAGCAAATTCTGTTATCCTCATTTTAGTAACTGGAACTCTTAATTAGCATTTCTGCATATATATACATAACAGTGATAACTGAAACATGTATGTGATGCAGTGAATGAAAGAAGACCAAGTTAGGAGTCAGGAAGCCCTGAGTTCAAAAACTGCCTCAGAAACACCAGCTAGGAACAGCTAGGTGGCACAGTGGCTAGAGAGCTAGGCCTGGAGTCAGGAGGTCCTGGGTTCAAAAGTGGCCTGGATACCTCCTAGCAGTGTGATCCTGAGCAAGTCACTTATCCTCTCTCAGCCTCAGTTTCCTTATCTATAAAATGAAGGGGCTGTTATAGTATAAGTTGTTCTCCTGGTTCTGCAAGTCTCCCAAGGTTTTTCTGAAACTGTCTCTTTTCTTTCTTATAGCCCATTAGTATTTTATTACCTTCACAAACTAATTTTTTCTGCCCATTAGTATTTTATTACCTTCATAAACTAATTTTTTCTATCATTCTCCAATTGATGCTCATCTTCTTAGCTTCCAGTTATTTACACTACAAAAGGAGCTGAAATAAACTTTTTTTTTTAAGCCTCTACCTTCGGTCTTTGAATTGATTTGAAGGCAGAAGAGCAGTAAAGTTTAGGCACTTGGGGTTAAGTGATTTGCCTAGGGTCATATAGCTAGGAAATCTGAGGTCTGATTTGAAACCAGGACCTCAGATCTGGCACTCTGTTCACTATGCTATCTTGCTGTCCCTGCAATAAATATTTTTGTACATAAAAGATCTCCTTTCTTTGGAATGTAAACCTGGTAGTAGTTAGCTCTTTTTTTTTTTTTTTTTTTTTTTTTTTTTTTTTTTAAGAAAACAACTTTTTATTGATGCTCTTTTTAAAAAAACACTGGTCGCTTCCCACTGACTCACCATTGCAGTCATTGAACTTTCACTTACTCTTCTGTTGTCATAATCGGTTGCTGCATTGATCAGAGTTCTGAAGTCTTTTGAAATTGTTTTCTTTTCCTTTTTTGTGCTCATCATATAAATTGCACTCCTGCTTCTGATAATTCACTGCATCAGTTGGTACAAATCTTCCAGAGTTTCTCCAAATTCTTTTATATTTGTCTTTTCCGAGAACAGTAATATTATATTACATTTATATACCCCAATTTGTTCACAGCCATTTTACATATATTCTGTGTAACCTTTCCGTCTGTCTTTTACCTCTTTAAAG
Source organism: Gracilinanus agilis (assembly GCF_016433145.1). Classification (NCBI taxonomy): domain Eukaryota; kingdom Metazoa; phylum Chordata; class Mammalia; order Didelphimorphia; family Didelphidae; genus Gracilinanus; species Gracilinanus agilis. The sequence continues at coordinate 601,842,285 of NC_058131.1, read as the reverse complement.
ATTCAGTAATATTACTAATTATTAGTAATATTACTGAGGTCACCAGGTATGAACAAGTTAGGCACTTATGGGTTATAATTCCAAAATGCTGGCACTTTTAGAAAATAACTAGCTATCCAACTAGGTCATTATCACTTTCTGTTAAAACTTTTTAATGTTGGTCTTTGTGTTCCATAGCTTAATAGACTTTTTTCCTCTTCATTTTTTTGTTGTTGTTTTTTTTTTAGGAGGAGGTAAAAGTCTATGTTACCAGCTACCAGCTTGTGTTTCTCCTGGAGTTACCATTGTGATTTCTCCACTGAGATCATTAATAGTAGACCAAGTGCAAAAATTAACTTCATTGGATGTAAGTGAAAATTCAAAGCATTAAAACCTTTTATGAAAATAATAGCAAAATAATGCTAGTAAGAAAAGACAAAGGAGGGGGCAGCTGGGTAGCTTAAGTGGATTAAGAGCCAGGCCTAGAGACAGGATGTCTTAGGTTCAAATCTGGCCTCAGACAGAGACTTCCTAGCTGTGTGACCCTGGGCAAGTCATTTAACCCCCATTACCTAGCCCTTACCACTCTTCCGCCTTGGCAGAACATAAGGATTAAAAAAAAGAAAAGACAAAGGGGCAACTAGATAGCACTGTCAATAGAGCACCAGGCCTGGAGTCAAGAAGCCCTGGGTTCAAATGTGACCTCAGAGGCAGCTAGGTGACACAGTAGATGGAGAGGCAGGCCTAGAGATAGGAGGTACTGGGTTCCAGTATGGTTTCAGACACTTCCTAGCTGGGTGACCCTGGCAAATCACTTCACCTCTATTATCTATCTTAGCCCTTAACACTCTTCTGCCTTGGAACCAATATTTAGTATCAATTCCAAGACAGAAAAATAAGGGAACTCTTATCCCCTTTTTTGCTGATATAAATTTTTTAATTTATAATAAAAGGTGTTTTATATGCTGCCAAGCCAGCATGATTCTCATTCTCACAAGGAATGTCTGCTGTATTTTCTTACAGTACACGTGAACACAACTTAGTCCTCCTACATATTTTGGGTATCTGTCAATATCCCCACCAGCTACCCCCCAAAGCAAGATCACTGTCAAAGTTATTCTTCCACAGAAAATGAGGAGAGGAGTATGACCTAGTGTTAGAACATTAATGTGAGATGGTAAATTTATTAGGTCACTCTGAATACCATAATGGCAACTATCTTTCTTTGTATTTCTATAGAATCCTCCGTAGAGTCATAGGAAAAATAGAATATAAGATATGAAACATGCCTTATTGCTCCAAGCCCTTCATTTTGCAGACAGGAAAATTTAGACCCAGAAAGGTTATAGGGCTGTGAAGAGAATGTGCCATTCTACAAGTTTAAATCTTCTTGCCATATTTTTTGACCTGAACTTCCTTTGTCTTCTTTTTCCCTTTCAATTCTTTGTTTCCTTCTCCCATCTTTTATTCTTCAGGCACTTGGCTTCTTTGCTGGGAAATCTACCTTCTCTAGTGATCCTATTTCCTTTCTTCCTTCTTAAGAGGTCAGGATCTTTTTGAGTTTCACTTTGTTCTCAGCAAATTTATTTGAGACTTTGTATCATGTAGGGGAAATGTGGGTTTTGATAAAAATATGGAGGCACCAGGGATGTTACAATATAATCTAAATGGTTGTAGGTACACACACTGGGTTGTAGGAGAGACTGGACCAGGATAGGGAGACCAGAGGTCAAAGCTAAGCTGCTCCTAACTGACAAAAATGGCTGATGGCCAACTGTCTCCAGCTCACCACTAGGCCAGAGTCTTAGAAACCAGCAGGCAAGGTAAAAGGTTTTAACAGGTTTAACTATGTTCAACTAAAATAAAGGTGGGATAGGGATTTCTATACTTAAACTTAAATGGCAAAAGCACAGGGCAAGGGGAGGACTTCTCTACTCTGATCTTAGTGATCTAAGCAGGCAAGAGCCCAAAGGAGCAGTAACGGATCTCTGTGAAGGCTTCAAACATGGTTCCAGCCCGACTTGACCATCACAGCTTAGGGCTGAGGGTGGCTTTGGGGCTCTCACGGTTATCCACAGATGTTCACAGGAATGCCAGAAGCCAAGGTATCCAAGTAGAGCGAGTGTGCTTGAGATGCTGTCCACTAGATCCTAAACTCCTCCACCTGGTACTGCTCTGTAGGTCTTGTCCTCTTTGTTAGAAGCCACCACCACTCAGGATCCCAGGGAAATCAGGATGCAGGCTGAGATCTCCCAGGGCTAGCAACAGTTTATGCCAACCCTTAATGGAGTCTCTCTCAGGGCACAAGCACCTACTTCCTGCTCCTTCATTCCATCTTGGAATGCTCCCGTCCTTCCTGCTAGGTCCATCCTTAATACTTAATTAATTACTAATCTTCCTCATAACAGATTCTTGTCAGTCTCCCAGGTACTGATTCTCCCAGGCAAGGTTTATCAAATGTGTGCATTTTCTCTTAAGTGTAGAACATTGTCCAGACTGTCTTCATTATCTACCTAGCTCCATTTGACCTTCAAATCTCTCCCTTTTGATAACCAAATGCCTGACTCTATAGGGTCATAGAATATAATTTTTCCAAAAATATTCCTGGAGGATAAAACTTATTAAAACCCCCAAATCTGGTCATCATTGTCAGATATAATTTATGACCTTAAAATACAAAACTAAACTTAACTAAATAAATAAATATGTAAAAATATATATTGCACAATATTTTGTTCCCCATAGATTCCAGCTACTTATCTGACAGGTGATAAGACTGATTCTGAAGCTGCAAATATTTATCTCCAATTGTCAAAAAAAGATCCAATTATAAAACTTCTATACGTTACTCCAGAAAAGGTTTGTATTATATTGTTATTTTAAAACATGGTGTTAAAATATACTCTGCTTTTCCAAAGCTCATCATATCTATTTCTCTAGACATATTGTATAAGATCTTTGATAATTATTTGCCTAAATGCTAGTCATATTTGCCAGCATAGAACCTATTCCCTAAAAGTACGTTGAAATTCCAGAAATGCTCAATTTACTAAAACCTTGTTCCTTATAACATTATTACCTGAACAAACTTATTTTAAGTTTATAAAATATATTTTTATTAGTAGCTTTTATTTTTATATCACTTTACATATCCCAATTTAGCCCTTTTCTACTTACTCTCCCAGAGAGCCATCTTTCATAAAAAAGAATTTTAAAAGAGTTTTAAAAATTTGTTTAGCAAAGCTTAACAACACATTGAAAAAACAGTCTGACATCTAGAATGTTCCACAGCCATAATCCCCACACACACACCCTCCACTTCAAGAGGGAGGGGAGGGCCACCTCCTCTCCTTCATGCCAAGCTTAGACATTATAATTTTATAGTTTTGTTATTGTTCTTTTTATTTGTTTTAGTTGCATATAGTGTTATTTTCCTGCTTGCTTTGAGTCAGAAATGGCATGAGTTTTTATACTTTTTTAGAACTTTATCATGATGAATTTTTGGTCTAGGTCTGTGCAAGTAACAGGTTGATTTCTACTCTGGAAAATCTATACGAGAGAAAATTATTGGCACGTTTTGTCATTGATGAAGCACACTGTGTCAGTCAGGTAAATATTGCCTTTTTGAATCTTGTAAAAAATATAATGTACTCATTGAAATCCATCCTTAGTATGTAACCATAATCATGTAATCATCCTTAGAATGAAAACCGTATTGAATGATTTTTAAGTCATTTTCTAAAGAATTAAATCAGTTTAATTCTTTATAGCCTCTTTTAATGTTTTCATAGTTTTTCTGATGTTTTTATTAAGGTACAAAATACTAACAGGATTTTATTTTGCGATGGTCTTTTTCAAATGAAGGGTTGAATAATTAGAAAAAAATTCTTTGTTTTTTCAATTAGTGGGGACATGATTTTCGTCAAGACTACAAAAGAATGAATATGCTTCGACAAAAATTTCCTTCTGTTCCAATGATGGCTCTTACAGCCACTGCTAACCCAAGGGTACAGAAAGATATCCTAACTCAACTGAAGATTCTCAAACCTCAAGTGTAAGTTATTATTGAAAAAATTGGTATTAAAATTCTCCAATACTGCTCTTCTCTTTCTGAAAAATGTGACAATGTCCCACTAGTTGTTTTAGGAGGATTAAATTACATATTCTATTTTATGGGCTCATAACTTTTGACATTTATTTTTCACTTTACAAGTTGCATATTTTTTCCATACTGATTATGTCATTTGAGCCTTATACCAACCCTATAAGGTAACTACGTAGGTATTATCCCTATTTATAGATGAGGAAGTTAAAGCCAAGGAAGTCACCCAAAGCCACAGAGCTAATAAATGAAAGCCAAGACTTGAACCTAAATCCATGGTCTTGTACATCCCAAGATGTAGTTCACCAGCTAACCCTAAATTCCTTCACATTTTAATATTCTGTTGTTTAGCTATTTGTGGTCATGGAAACTCTTCTCGAGGCACACAAAACATTTTTCAGCTTGTTCACATCCTAATAGTAAACTCTTTTCTTATTTCACCTAGATAGTAGTCATCCAGAAATTTAAAATATCAAAGTGTCAGGGCAGCTGGACTCAGTGGATAGCAATATTTGGCCTCAAACACTTCCTAGCTGTGTGGATGCTGGGCATGTCACTTAACCCCAATTTCCTAACCCTTACCGCTGCTCTGCCCTGGAACCAATACTTACTATTGATCCTAAGACAGAAGAGAAGGGTTTTAAATATATATTTAGTGCCCCTACATATACTGATTATACTTGAGTCTAGTCCCATCATTTAAAATTTTAAAACAAATACATATAGTTTAACATAGGTAAGACATGAAATAAGGATATATGTCATCAGAGAGGATCTTCACTGGCACAGAGGAGGTGCAACATAGATTACAAGTTGAAGAAAGAATTCTCTATAGATGATGAGGTCCTCTACATTCTATTCCTTTTTTGCAGCTGATATTTATTTATTTATTTTAAGGTAGGTAAGGAGAGAGAAGATAGATAGTATATGCACTTTTTTAAATTACAAATTTATTTTCCTTTACATTATTCTTGTAATTATATAAATTGTTCTCTAGGTTCTACTCACTTCCTTCTGTATCAATTCACATATCTTCCCAGATTTTTCTGAAACCATCCCTTTAATCATTTTTTATGTCACAATAGAATTCCAGTACTATCATGGACTGGGTTGGGGAGGGGTAGGGATTAGGAGTGTGGATGTGATAGACTGGCTGCTACATATAATTTGTTTATTCAGTCATTCCCCAGTTGCTGGATACCCCTTTTCTTTAGTTTCCAGTTCTTTACCATCACAAAAAGAGGTACTATAAATATTTTTGTACCTATGGATCCTTTTCCTCTTTCTCTGCTCCCTTTACAATATAGGTTTAGTGTAGGTATCTCTGGGTCAGAGGTTATGCACATCTAACACTTTAAGAGGAATATTTATGAATTGCTTTCTAGAGTGGCTGGACCAATTCACATCTCCCTCAGCAGGGCATTAGTTTGCTGTGTTCTTATATCCCTTTCCATATTTGCCATTTTCCCTTTTTTTTTATTTTTGTCAACTTGGCCCCTAAGAGTTGCTTTAATTTGCATATCTCCAATTACTAGTGACTTGAAACATTTTTTCATATGGCTATAGGTATGTCAGAATCTTTTCCTTGAGACCTACTTGTTTATGTTCTTTGGCCTTTTATCATTTAGAAAGTAGGTTTTATTCTTATCAATTCAGACAACAGCATTAATGGTTATATCAAGACTGGGAACATAGCACAGCATTCTAAAAGATAGCCAGGCCTAGAGATGAGAAGTCCTGGGTTCAAATATGGCCTTGGACACTTCCTTACAGTGTGACCCAGGGCAAATCACTTAACCCCCATTGCCTATCCCTTACCACTCTTCTGCCTTGGAACCAATACTCAGTATCAATTCTAAGACAGAAGGTAAGGCATTTAAAAAGAAAAAAGTTCAAAATACTTTGGCCTATCCATCACCCAGATCAAACCGAAGTGAATGAAGGCAGTCTGTTGTCCAGATTATGATATACATTTAGATAACTGTAGACATTGTTTATCACTATATGTGAACAGTGAATTAGACTCAGAATTTTAGAGGAAAGAGTAGTTTGGACTGCCTATGAAAAATTGCAAAGCTTTAATGGCCCCAAAATTCTCCCAGAAAAAAAAAAAGGTTCATCTTTTTAATACCAATATTCCATCATGTTATTTTATGACTTCTAGTCATGGAATATTTCAGCCTTCTAAGAATTAAAGTTTTAGTTAGTGAAGAGATCCTATAGTAGATGTGAGCAGGCTGCAACATATAGCAAATAAGGAAGCACAAAGAATGAGAGTAAAGGATGTCATTAAAAAAATATGCAGTATGACCAAAAAATAACGTGTTCTGGCCATAGTTGGGCAAGAGTGAGAGATGACCAATAGACAACTTATATGATCCATTGATATCTTCACAGGGTCAGGAAAAATCAAAGGTGGCTCCATCATGTTAGGATTCTCCTTGTGACAAATTTGTTAGAGAACAAGAATTACTCAGGATAGGCAGGCATAGATAAGTTGAAAATCGCACTACTTGAGAGGAAATTCCACATGAGACCACAGACATTTAAATTCACTTTTATGCCATGAAACAACATTTAAATCTGGGATGAAAATGATGGCTAGGCTAAAGGTGAAAGGTTATGAAAAGGATGTTGAGATAAGTAAAAACAGCAACTTATGGAGGTATTTGAAGAGAAAGGATGAATGAAATAGTCTGTTTAATAGAGGATTTTTTAGAGAAATCCAAAGTTCTATATAAAAATAAAAAAGAACATTTGATTTAGATAACATTGGAGACTTTGCAAAATAAATTGGCAAGTGTTAAAGTGAACAATATGAAATAAGACATTTAAATAATTTAAGGTTCCTTCCAATCTAGTACTAATAATATTTTCCATAGAATTAAGTTTTGGTACTTCAACACAGAAATTTGATGAATTTCAGAATTCCATCATTGTATTCTTCAGAATACAGGATTAAATCTTTTAGTGCAATGTCACTTTCAAAGAGATGTGAATAAAATATGTGAGGTACTACCCTACATAAGTTAAAATAATATTTCCTGGAGGTATTGCCTTCATGTTTGATAAAATTGATATTCTATATGTGAAATGTATCAAATATTATACTTAAGGTTCTAGTATGTATGCCATATGCAAAAGTCAATTCTAAACACTGCATTGATATGTGAAAGCTTAAGTGAAAAAATAGAAATCATTTTCAGCATGTTTCCATCAGCCTTATGTTATGGCGCCTGCCAGTTAGCATCCTTCTTGCATCAACTATGCTAATTTTCATATGCCTGTAGTGGCAAAAAAATTAGGAATTCCCTGAATAACTTGTGAAAAATTTTTAAGGAAAATTTGTGCTGTTGGTGAACACTGCTGTAGACAGACACCTGTGTTTTCTCATCCTAAGCAAATGGAACATAATGTGTCTCATCACTGGATTTATAGCTAGAAGGATCCTTAAAGATCAGTTAGCCTAATTCCTTCCTTTTAAAGTTAGGAAAACTGAGACCCAGGAAGGACAGCTATATGATGTTGTATATATTGGTAATATTGGTCAAGATTTTGCAAGCTTGTGAAAAATGATGGCAAATCAAGAGATTTAATATTTAATATATGGTTCTCCTCAATCTCATCCTTTGCTCAATTCCATTTCATTATTGTATATGCATTGTACACAGTTCAGTCGACCTCAACCAGGTCATTAAGACATGTCATTATTTTAGTTCTCAGTTTGGATTAATTGCTTTGAACTTCTGAAGATGGTGAAAGTCACGTTCTCCAAAAAGACTGAATTTTGTACTTTGGTCTTTTTTAGATTTAGCATGAGTTTTAACAGACATAATCTGAAGTACAGTGTGTTACCCAAAAAACCAAAAAAGGTGGCATTTGATTGCTTAGAATGGATCAGAAAACATCACCCACGTGAGTAGAGACTTGTGAATTATGTTTGGAAGTGTTAAATAAATGTCTTTTTAATACCACATGGAATATAGAAGACTGCATATTAAACAATTCTTTTCTCAGTATAAGAGTACTAAGCAGTTATTTATAGTACAAAATATTTCAACTCCTTGATTTCTGGAGTTGGTAAAACCCTATTTGGCTTGACAACAGTAATCACCAGCACAAAATATATGAAATACACCACCTGCATCTGTATTGTTGTTAATTCTCAATTGTTTCTTTTTTAAGTAGATAATCGCTTTCTCTGGTTTAGCATCAGCATGTTCATTATCCAGATTTTTTGGTTTTGTGCCCTCTCCCACCCACTTCCTACTTTTTTAATTGATTATATGAAAATGAGACCTCAGGTTAATTCCATTTATCCACACAATTCTTTTCTCTCATTGCCATGAAGAATTAAGATTATATATTGTTATTTGAGAAAGAAAAAGAATATCGATTATTATTCCCATTTTATTAATAAGATTCTACAAAAGGGAAAATAGTTTATCCAAGATCATCTAGCCTATCAAGAGCAGAGCTAGAATTAGAACTAAATACCCTAACATCTAGTTCAAAGAGTTCCCCTCTTTGGACTGTGCTTTTGTAATCTTCATTCATCCTTTACAAAAACAAAACAGAACTAGTGGTGAAGTAAAATATGCCACTTTTCTCAATGTAAATTATTTTGGTTTATTAACAGATGACTCGGGAATCATTTACTGCCTTTCCAGGCGTGAGTGTGACACAATGGCTGACACCTTACAAAAGGATGGTCTTGCTGCCCTTGCTTATCACGCCGGCCTCAGTGATTCAGCTAGAGATGAAGTACAGCACAAGTGGATTAATCAAGATGGTTGCCAGGTATCATGAAAGCAAGGTTTGCGAATGCTTACAGGATGAGTAAAGAGTTCACATAAAAACTAGAACTATTCAGTAGTCAACATCAAAACAAGATTGATTTCAGATGGAAGACAGATGCACTTAGTACATTTCTCTAACTTTTATAAAGATAAAGTTTAAACTTTTTAATTCTGAGTTGAGCCAGATGTTACCATAGCATCTAGTTCTGCACCACCACCACCCCCTAGCTTTTCTAATGTCATTTCAGATTTAAAGTAAAGTATAAAAACCATTCAAATGAAATGATAATTGTGTGTGTGTGTGTGCGTGCGCATGCACGCGCGCGCTATTTGATTAGCCATTCCAGTCACGGTGAATTTTTATGCTGTACTTGTTGAAAAGTCTTGAGCTTGCTGAATTCACAAAAGATATTCAAACTTGTCCCTTCTCCCCTCCCCTACAGACAAATATACTTTTTCTTCTCTCCAGCCAGCTAAAATGATAGCCCTGATTCTGTGCCTTTTTATAAAGTGATAACTTTTCTATGAAACCTTCCCCTCCCAAAGAAATTATCCAAATTTGTAGTGAGTGGTTTTTAAACACAGATATATCTTGAAGGAAAATTAAAGGAGGAATTAGCAACTAAACAAGATTTCCCAGTTGAAGGATGTCTGGGGGCAACTAGGGGGCTCAGCGGATAGAGAGCCAGGCCTGGAAATGGGAGGTCCCAGGTTCTTACTTGGCCTCAGACAAGTCCTAGCTGTGTGACCTTGGACAAGTCACTTGATCCCAACTGCCTAGCCCTTACTGTTCTTCTGCCTTGGAACTGATATTTATTGATTCTGACACAGACAGTAAGGGTTTTCAAGAAAGAAGGATGTTAGATCCTTCAGCTCTTTAGGTGTTCCTGACTTTGCAGCATGCCTTATAATCATGTGCTCAAAGATGTCCTTTTTTAAATGCAGTTACCTTTAAATGAAATCCTCACTCACTATTCATTATTCCACTGTTGTGTTTATACGGCACTCTGGACACCCTGCCATCTGCCACAAGAAGCTTCATTATACTTTTTCTTTTAAGAAAATCTGACCTTGATAGTAGTGCTGCTCATTTTTGGAAGGACAGGTAACCTGGAGTACAGCACATTTACCCTCTTGTTTTAGTAAGGGTACAGACACATTGGCTAGATAAACATTCAGTAACCTGAAGATCTCCTTTCTGATGTTGGGCACAACTGTAAAATAGGTCTGCCACACTTCCTCCTTCTGTCTCACCATTACTTGCTTTTGAAATTCTGTTCTTACAAAAACAGCCCATTTTCTGCAAAAAGGCACAAGCAAAAAACATCAGCAAAATGTATTGATTTTTTTTTTATAGGAGATTAATTTGTCAGCCCCCATCTGAACAATTTTATTTGTGTAATGTAGTACAACCTGAATCATATAGCTTTTTTTTTCCATATTAACATGTTTGAAAGTTTTGTTGACATAACTTCTCACTGACAGATAATTTTGGGACATGATAGATACTGCATTTATTAAGTGCTTGCCTTTTGTCAGATATACTAAGCACTGGTGATACAAGAACAAGAAAATAAAATGGCCTCAAAGCATCCAGGTGTCTCAGTGGATAGAGAGCCAGGTCTGGAAAGGGGAGACCCACGGTTCAAATATGGCCTTAGAGACACTTATTGTGTGACCCCGGGCAAGAAACTTATCCCCTTTGCTTACTACTTAACTACTTACTACTCTTCAGCCTTGGGACCAAAATTTAGTATCAATTGTAAGACGGAAAAAAATTTTAAAAAATAATAATGATAATGAAAATGAAAATAAAATGGTCCCTATTCTCATGTAGTTCATATTCTGATTAGTAAAAACAGCCCCTAAAGAAGAGGTGGGGAAGGAGGAGACCATCAAGGGGCCAACATAGTGTGGAAATGGAGAAGATCAGAAAGTGAACCAATAGGAAAATGAGTCATGGTTGGGACTTTTTAATGATATGGTGGTTCCAGGCAGACTCACCAGTCATTGATTAGTAATTAATTCCTCTCAATTTTAAATTATATTGTGCTTTCTAAAGAAAATCCTTTTTCAGACATGATCCAATTTTAATTTTAACACTCACAAGATTCTTCCAGTTATTCATTATTGTTTGATTAACTCTGAAAGTGCACAACAGTTGGAGCACCTTTTGCTCCTAGCATCTCTCACATCAAAAGAACAAATGTGGTAAAAGCTTCAAGGTTGACTGTCACTGACGGTGGTCTTAGCTTTCTCATATTTGGATACAAGACAACTTCAGGAAAATGATACCTTACTGTGGTGCTCAGGCCCTCTTTACTTTGGAGTCTTCTGGAGACTATATTGCCAATGTGAGAATTAATTATTCGTGCTCATTGAGGTGACTAAACTGAAATATTAGCCTAATGTGAATAGTTCATTAGAACATTTAAAAGTAAAATTTGGTGACACAACTCTTAGAAGCATCTGGTATTCAAATTTTTCTTTGGAGACTATACAAAATAATACCTTAAAAACTGCATTAAACTTTTAAGACACCCTGTATATTGAATAAAATGCAATATTAATTTTGTATTCATAAGGGAAACATTATTGAGCAATTTTGAATTTTGCATTAAAAGTTCTTTAAAGAAAATTCCAGGAAGCTACTGATATTTTCTGTATAATCTTACTCTCATTAAAAACTTCATTATGGAACTGGAGGATTTCTATGTGAACTGGAAAGACATCCAAGAATTGACGCAGAACAGAACCAGGAGAACATTGTACACAGAGATCGATAAACTGTGGCACGATCAAATGTAATAGACTTTTCTACCAGCAGCCATGCAAGGACCCAGGACAATCCAGAGGAACTTATGAGAAAGAACGTTATCCACATCCAAAGAAAGAACTGTGGAGTAGAAATGCAGAAGAAAAAAATATATGATCGTTCATGTAGTACAATAGGGAAGTGATTGGGCTTTTGATGTTAAAGGATTGCTCTACTGAACAATGCTATATGTCTAACCCGGGGGAACTGCCTGTCAGCTCTCAGGGGGAGGGAGGCGGTGCAGCTGATCATGAATCATGTAACCATGGGAAAATATTCTAAATAAATAAATTATAACTTAAAAAAATTCATTATAGGAGGCAGCTAGGTGGCTCAGTGGGTTGAGAGCCAGGCCTAGAGAGAGGAGATCCAGGGTTCAAATCTGGCCTCAGATACTTCCTAGCTTTGTCACCCTGGGCAAGTCACTTAATCCCCATTGCCTAGCCCTTACCATTCTTCTGCCTTGAAACCAATACATAGTATTGATTCTGAGGTGGAAATTAAGGGTTTTACCAAAAACAAAATATTTCATTATACCTAAACATTTTTATTCATAACTTGAAGCTAAGATTTTGTGAGTTTTTTATAACATGCTAATATTTTCTATTTTATTTCAGGTTATCTGTGCAACAATTGCTTTTGGCATGGGGATCGATAAACCAGATGTGCGTTATGTTATCCATTCATCTCTTCCTAAATCAGTAGAAGGATATTACCAGGAGTCTGGCAGAGCTGGAAGAGATGGTGAAATGTCTCACTGTCTGCTTTTCTACAACTATCATGATGTAACCAGACTTAAAAGACTTATTCTTAGTAAGCTAAAATGTTCTTTGGAATATTAAGGAGTCTTTAGTTTCTGTACCTCTTGGTCATATTACCCTTAGATTAACACGTAATCATAGAACAACCAAAATTTTTATACAGGGCATCCAAAAAAACCTTAGTTACAGATTTAAGATAACTTAGTCTGTAACTAAGACTTTTGGAATGCCCTATTTAGATAGTATTTTTAAAATGACTAACGTTTTCAAAACTGGTACTAAAATTTAATGAAGGGCCCATTTTAAATCATTTAAAAATATCCATAATAATATTTTAGTATTAAACTTTGAAGGGTGAGATGGTATGTTGGAGATGGCATTTGATGTGTTGATTTGTTTTGCTTAAATGAAGGGGTTGAGACAGTCTTTAGCAAATATTAACCATACAAAGTGGTGGGTCAGCACCATAAGAGACCTGCATTCAAGTCCTTGACCTGTTATCTTCTAGTTCTGTTTCTATGGGCAAATTAATATATTACCCAGGGGTTCTTAATCTGGAGTCATGGATCCCCACATCATCTGTGGATATGGTTTCAGGAGCTCTGTGATCTTGAATGGAAGGGAAATTATATCTTTGTTTTCATGGACTTCTAACTGAATTCTAGTATTTCTTTTGATTATGAATATAGCCAGAAAATTTCATACTGTAAAGTGGGGCTTTATCAGCTTGCCAAAGGGATCCTTGACACAAAGAAGATTAAGACCTCTACTATAACTTGCCTTAGCTCAGTGGTAAAATAGGCTCTTTGCACACCAGATATTATGGGGAAAGCACTTAATAAAATATAAAATGTGATATAAATTTGAATTATTATTGAATTCTGCAATGCACAATTGAAATGTTAAGATCAAGTTTACGGAAGTTTTAATCTAATCCCAAATATAAATATTTTAAATATGTACTGTCATGTTAACCATTTTTAGGTCAATGTTTTTGGGAAATGCTTGTATAAAATATATAAAATGCTTATATAAAATGTATAAAAGAAGTTCATTAAGTGCTTTGTTGAAACATTTGAAGGCAAGAACTTTCTTTTCGTTTGCTTCATTAGACGTTAGCACAGTGCCTGGCATAATAAATACTTGTTAATTGATTCAGTAATAGTTAATAGATCAAAAGGTATCTAGGCAGCACAGTGAGTAGAGCACCAGGCCTGGAGTTCGGATGACTTGGGTTCAAATCTGCCTTCAGACACTTCCTAGCTGTGTGGCCCTGAGCAAGTCACTTAAACGTATTTGCCTAGTCAGAAAGTAACAATTAAAATATATCAATATATATATTTAATAGGTCAGATCCTGTTGCTGAAAAGTTTCTGATAAAAAGATTTTCACCTACCTTCTCAATTATTCTGAGGAAAAAGTCATTTCAGTGATACTTTGGCAAAATATAAGATTATGGATACCTTGTTTTAATAAGTGTATTTTTCTGCAATATACTTTAAATTTTTCAGTGGAGAAAGATGGAAACAGTCATACCCGACAAACACACTTCAATAATCTATATAGCATGGTGCATTACTGTGAAAATATAATAGAATGTCGAAGAATTCAGCTTTTGTCATACTTTGGAGAAAATGGGTTTAATCCTAATTTTTGTAAGGAATACCCTGATGTGACTTGTGATAACTGCTGCAAAAAGAAGGTAAAATAAAGGGATTTTTTGTATTTTGTTGGTGAGGGAGGAGTATTTTATTTTTTAACGTTGGGAATTGAGTGGTCACTTGATTGCTTTTGAAATTAAGTATGTTAGATTTAAAAGATTAACAAAGGATGAACAAGAAGAAAATAAGTATTGATTCTATAAAATTAAGACATAAAAAATGTGTTGTGACAAGCAGTTTTATGCTACTTCCTTTGCTAGAGGCTTATAATAAGAGTGACTAATACTAGAATAGTTAGTTTTTTGTGTGTTTATTACTTATTATGCTGAATTTTTAGAATTTTTCAGATGTGTTGCATGACGGAGCTATCAAAAGCATCCAGGTAGAAGAAATATCCAAAATAAAGCAAAATATTTTTATGGAATAGGGTAGACGCTATTGTTTTCACTGGAGTTAGGTTAATAATAAGGTTAATCCTCAACCAGAAAAATAAGCAGATTTGTAATTTTATTAGATCAACTATGTTAGAATGCCAAATTAGTAGAAAAGTATAGAATGCCAGTATATGCCTTTCTCCAACTTACATCTTAAGAATAGTTTGCTAGTCTCATAGGACCTGGTCCCCTTTCTGTTACTATATTTACCTAATTATCCTTTCTGTATTTTGGAAGTTTGGTTAATTCAAACAAATATGCATCAAATCCTGCTATTTTCCTCTCATTGTACGAGATTCTCTGGAGCCTTGCACAAAGGAAGAAAAAGATGCTGTTTACCCACAGATATCTTATAATCTAGTTAAGGAAATAAGACAACTATCTATGAAACAATTAGAGAACAAGACAGTATGACTTCTAAGGAAGACCAATAAATGCAGACCAGTGTACAGTATAATCAGATGGAAGTGAGTTTTCAACCCTGGCAGTTTGAAAATAAGTTGCCATCATAGTTACAACAGAAACAATTGTTTCCTTCTGGTAGGATTACAAGACCAGGGATGTGACAGAAGATGTGAAAAACATCATAAAGTTTGTTCAAGAGCATGATTCACTGAATGGAGAAAGAAATAAAAAGATGAGGAGCTCTTGTGGAAGATTTACTATGAACATGCTAGCCGATATTTTCCTGGGTAAGTTGTTTCATTGGTAGATGTTATTCCTTGTAAACAGAAACCAGGGAGTTCATTATAGATAAGAAGAATGCAGTTAAATATACCCCTTTTATTTAACAATTTTATAACAATACACAATTAGTTTTTTTAAATTATACCATTATTAAACCACTTTATAAAAGTTTATATGAAAAGAATACAGGTATTAATTTTAGAAGAAAGCCATATTAAAAGGCTATTATCCAATTTCATCACAGGTCAGTTCTCATAATAAACTTTTTAAGAGTATCAAAATAGATCTTTGCCATGAAATTATGTTCATAGCAAGGATGTTGTTAGGAATCTTTTTTTTTTTTCAAAAACCTGTAAAATATGAATATAAAGTCTGTCAGAATATAATAAAAACTGAAAGCACATTGTCTTTTTTTTCCATCCTTTTCCTCTGTGTTGTTTTGGATCTATTTTGGAATTGTTGGTGCATTATTCAGAAATTACTTGTGTTTCTTTAGCTTATTTTGAGGCAACTGGCATCTTTTTAATTATTGCTTAATGACAGATCTTTTTTTTTTTAATAATAAGCACAGAATGGCATATAGTTCACAATTCAATTTTTTTATCTAAAAATTTTTATTCAAAAATAAGAGTAATTTATGTGGACAATAATCAGTAAAACACTGTTGCTATGGTTCTGAAAATAACTTTGTTATGCAGAACATTTCTTTGAATACTTTTATGCTTTAAGTGAATTTTATAGGGGTTGCTAGGTGGCTTAGTGGATTGAGAGCCAGGCCTAAAGATGGGAGGTCCTGGGTTCTAGTGTGGCCTCAGACACTTTTAGCTATGTGACACTAGGCAAGTCACCATTGCTTAACCCTTATTGCTTGTCTGCCTTGGAACCAATACACAGTATTAATTCTAAGACAGAAGGAAAGGTGGTTGGTTGGTTGTTTGAAGAGATTTTATCCTGAGAAACATTTGTAAATGTCCCATCTAATTTTTTCAGACATTTTTTATCATAATGGGGGAAGGACTGATATTCTTTTACACAGGTGATTTTACTATATATGCTGCCAAAGCAAGCACTTCACAGATGATTTTAAAGAAAAAACAAATCCACAAATATAAAAAGCATCTATTTTATATCTCTACATGAGATTTTCTATGAAATAGTACATCCAGATTTAATCTATTTTGTCTAGTTCAGACTACCAATGTAAATTAGTTATCAACTTGTGGGAATCATTAGAATGTGATACTGGTGATATTACTTAGAAATGCTAAAGAAACTTCTTATACTTTCTCATCAGGGAGTAAAAGCGCTAAGATTCAGTCAGGCATATTTGGGAAGGGAGCTGCTTATTCACGACATAATGCCGAAAGACTTCTGAAAAAGCTGATACTTGACAAAATTTTGGATGAAGATTTGTATATTAATGCTAATGACCAAGCAATTGCCTATGTGATGCTGGGAGAGAAAGCCCAGGCTGTCCTGAATGGGTATTTAAAGGTAGATCATTTGAAATTTAATTTATCTTTACCTTCTGTCTGCATCTTTCAAGTAAGTAAGGGGAAGACATAAATTAGGAAGATAAATATTCATATGTTTAAATATGTGTGTAGATATATGTACACTGAAATACAGATTTTATAAAAGAGCCTTATAAATTTGTGGTCATTCTGCCCTTATGAATTTTTAGTCATTTTCTCTGGAAGTTTAAAAAAAAAATTCATATTTGGGTCACTTCAAAATTTAGTAGAATTTATTCTACCATCAGATCTCTGACAGATGATTTTCTTTTTACTTATGAAGCATCTGTTTGCTTATGTGCATTTCAGTACATAACTTTCTCTTTCTCCTGAAGGTGGACTTTCTAGAAACTGAGAATTTCAGCAGTATGAGAAAGCAAAAGGCTTTAGTAGCAAAGACATCCCAAAGAGAAGAACTGGTTAAGAAGTGCCTGGGAGAACTTACTGAAGTCTGCAAAGGCCTCGGGAAGGTTTTTGGTGTCCACTACTTCAATATATTTAATACTGTTACTCTAAAAAAGCTTGCAGGTATGGATGGACCTTCAGTTACTTGAACTATAAGTTAATAGAGAAAAATTTAGTTTTACTAAAAAATCTTCCTTATCATAAGTACATCTTTATTTGTCTAAAATTCATGATCTCTGGAGTTGAAAACCTTAAAATGTAGTTTAATTTTAATAAAATAGATCATTGGTAAGAATATATCCTGCATAAGGCAGCTAGATGGCACAGTAGATAAAGAGCCAGGCCTGGGATCAGGAAAACCTGGGTTCAAATTTGGCCTTAGACACTTCCTGGCTGTGTGACCTTGGGCAAGTCACAACCCCATTTGCCTAGCTCTTGCCCTTTTGTCTTAGAGTTATTACTAAAACATAAAGTAAGAGGTTGTGTTTTTTTTTTTTAAAGAATAAATGCAGCATTACATTGTTTTTCAGATTGTTCTCTGATATCGTACCTTCAGATAGGAAATGTTTCGATGGTCTCACCAGCTTTTTCATTAGAATCCCTAGCAATGTTAAATACTCCCATAATTGATTGAGAATAACACTTGTTTTCTACTAGTTTCTTCTTTCCAGAGTTCATAATCCCCACTTCCTTACCATTCTTCCACCACCATCCTAGCCCAGTCCCTTTCACTTAACTATTAGATGGTTGCAGTGATCACATTGCTCTCCGTATCTTCAATCTTTTTACCCAACCAGTCCATCCCATACTCTGCTTCCAAAGCTGAAAACCTTGCTCTCCACTTCACTACCTAGCCTCCAGTTCAGATACTTGCAAACCTGTTACCTACAGGATGGAGACTATTGGGCCCTTAACCAAATATTCAGGTCCCTCTACATTCTGGCTCCTGCATAGGTCTCCAGTATTGCCCCCAAATTACTCCCATCAGACAAGTCTGTTCATTGTGTTCCTGGTCAAATCAGGCACATTCTCTCTTGTACACTTGTATTTACATTGTTCCTCTTGCCGTAAATAATTATTTCCTCTCTTGAATTCTTATGACACTGATTGCTATTTGTTTGGTCCTTAACAAGAACTTTAAAAATGTTGATATTTGTTTCTGCCTTTGTGTGTCCCATGCCTCTGGCTAGATTATAAACTCAAGAACAAAGACTTTATGTATTTCAAACCCCTGATGCTTAGTTTATACTATTTAATAAATGTTCCATAAGAATGATGCTTATAACTTCTGATTTCTGTTTGTTTTTTACCGGTGCTTAGAATCTTTATCTTCTGATCCTGAGGTTTTGCTTCAGATTGATGGTGTTACAGAAGACAAACTGGAAAAATACGGTGCTGAAGTGATTTCAGTGCTCCAGAAGTACTCTGAGTGGACATTGCCAGGTTCGGTAGCTCTTTAATACAACAATATTTCATTTTGTTTATTATTTAAGAGTTATTTATATCTGTGTCTCTAAAAAAATAAATCCCTGGATCAGCACTTGACTTTTTCTACTTTCTGCTAAGTATTTTGACATAGAAAGCCTGACCCACCAACATATTGTTCAGGATAGGCCCCTTTGAAAGTTACATTAATGGGGCAGCTGGGTAGCTCAGTGGATTGAGAGCCAGGCCTAGAGACGGGAGGTCCTAGGTTCAAATCCGGCCTCAGACACTTCCCAGCTGTGTGACCCTGGGCAAGTCACTTGACCCCCATTGCCCACCCTTACCACTCTTCCACCTATAAGTCAATACACAGAAGTTAAGAGTTTAAAAAAAAAAAAGAAAGAAAGTTACATTAATTCTTAAAAGCTATCAGGGCAGGAGCAGCAAGGTAACACAGAGCAGTGGGCCTGGAGGGGAGGACCTGGCTTCAAATCTGGCCTCAGACTCGCCCCTGCTGTGTGACCCTGGGAAAATCACTGAACCCCAATTGCCTAGCCTTTGTTACTATTCTGTCTTAGAATTGATACTAAGACACAAGGTAGGGGGTTTGTATTGTTTGTATTGTATTGTATTGTATTGTATTGTATTTTTTTAAGCTATCGAGGCACTAGTTAATACACTGGAATATAACTCATTAAGCTCAGTTATCACCTTAGAACACTGAAAGTGGGGCTATGGAATAACAGGATCTCATTAAGCCCCTACCACTTGCCAGTCACTATCCTGAGGAGCTTACATTCTAATGGCAGAGATATGTGCAGGTGCAGAATAAAGATGACTGAATAAACATATTCTAGATAGTTTGGGAAGAAGAGCAAGAGCAGTGAAGAGAAGCCATAAAGACCATGAAGAAGTCTGTGCTTGAGCTGCATCTTTGAAGGAAGACAAGAATGATCCCAGCACACAGACTGGCCACTAAAATGGCACAGACGGAGGAGGCAGCATTTCACGAGGAGCAAAGAGAAGGATGTTTTAGCTGGACAGAGAGTGCCAAGGGGACTTGGAAAATCAGGTGGTTACCAGAGCCAGATCATGAAGTTCTTTCTGAACTAATATGAGGGGTTTGTACAGTATCCTAGAAGCAGTAGGGACCCCTGCAGCTAAGTGATGAGAGCAGTAACACGGGCAGATCTGGGCCTCTAAGGAAAATCACCTGCACAGCAGCGAGGAGACGAGTAAGAAGCTCCTAACTGCATGGTGGCTCTCTGAGCAAAAAAGAGGTGTCGGACCTAAGCAATGTTGCAGACCCAGACACAGCAAGATCTATCATTTGATTGGACACGTGGGGCAAGGGAGAATGAAGAATACAAAATGATGGCAAAATTAGTCGCCTGCTGGCACCTTCTACAAGAAGAGGAAGAGGGGGCAGCTGGGTAGCTCAGTGGATTGAGAGTCAGGCCTAGAGACGGGAGGTCCTAGGTTCAAATCTGGCCTCAGACACTTCCCAGCTGTGTGACCCTGGGCAAGTCACTTGACCCCCATTGCCCACCCTTACCACTCTTCCACCTAGGAGCCAATACACAGAAGTTAAGGGTTTAAAAAAAAAAAGAAGAAGAGGAAGAAAGATGGCTTCAGCCTTGGCAGCATGGAAAGATGTCTCTGGGCATCTCATGTGAAGGGTCCAGTAGGCATTTGGCACAAGGAAAGAGGCTGGGCCTGGCTCTATGAGCCCGGAGTTCAGCCATGGGAGTATGGGGGAAAGAGAAGAAAGCCACCTTGCACAGGACCTGAGGGAGCCCCAGTGAGGAGGCTGATGTAGGTGTGATGGGGGAGGCGGGGGGGGGGGGGGGGATTGGGAGAAACCACCAGGAAAGGAAAGAGCGGTCG
>NC_058131.1:601770853-601816900 GCF_016433145.1 Gracilinanus agilis | reverse complement strand
ATGGTTTTCCTAATGTTGAACCATCCTTGCATTCCTGATATAAATCCCACCTGATCATGGTGGATGATCTTCTTAATTACTTGCTGGAGTCTCTTTGCTAATATTCTATTTAAGATTTTTGCATCTATGTTCATTAAGGAGATTGGTCTATAGTTTTCTTTCTCTGTTTTTGGTCTACCTGGCTTTGGGATCAGTACCATATTTGTGTCATAAAAGGAATTTGGAAGGACTCCTTCTTTGCTTTTCATATCAAATAATTTGTATAGTATTGGGATTAGTTGCTCTTTGAATGTCTGATAGAATTCACTTGTTTGTGAATCCATCAGGTCCTGGTGATTTTTTCTTAGGGAGTTCTTTGATGGCTTGTTCAATTTCTATTTCTGATATGGGATTATTTAGGTATTCTATTTCTTCTGCTGTTAATCTAGGCAATTTATATTTTTGTAAATATTCATCCATATCTCCTAAATTGTTATATTTGTTGCCATATAATTGGGCAAAGTAGTTCTTAATGATTGCCTTAATTTCCCCTTCATTAGAGGTGAGGTCTCCCTTTTCATTTTTAATACTGTCAATTTGGTTTTCTTCTTTCCTTTTTCTTATTAGATTGACCAGTACTTTGTCTATTTTATCTGTTTTTTCAAAATACCAGCTTCTAGTCTTATTTATTAATTCAGTAGTTCTTTTACTTTCGATTTTATTAATTTCTCCATTAATTTTTAGTATTTCTAATTTAGTTTTCATCTGGGGGTTTTTAATTTGCTTGCTTTCTAATTTTTTGAGTTGCATACCCAATTCATTAATCTCTGCCCTCCGTAATTTGTTAATATATGCACTCAAGGATATAAATTTCCCCCTGAGTACTGCCTTGGCTGCATCGCACAGAGTTTGGTAGGATGTCTCATCATTGTCATTCTCTTCAATGAAATTGTTGATTGTTTCTATGATTTCTTCTTTGACAAATTGGTTTTGAAGAATCATATTGTTTAATTTCCAATTGGTTTTTGATTTGCCTGTCCAGGTGCCCTCACTAATTATTATTTTTATTGCATTATGATCTGAGGAGGTTACATTTATTATATCTGCTCTTTTGCATTTGTTTGCAATGATTCTATGCCCTATTACATGGTCAATCTTTGTAAATGTACCATGTGCAGCTGAAAAGAAGGTGTATTCCTTTTCGTCCCTATTTATTTTTCTCCACATATCAATTAAATCTAATTTTTCTAGGACTTCATTCACTTCTCTTACCTCTTTCTTATTTATTTTTTGGTTTGATTTATCTAGATCTGAAAGAGGAATATTTAGATCTCCCACTATTCTGGTTTTACTATCTATTTCCTTCTTGTGCTCTGCCAGTTTCTCCTTTATGAATTTGGATGCTGTACCACTTGGTGCATATATATTGAGCAGTGTTATTTCCTCATTGTTTATAATGCCTTTAATCAGGATGTAATGACCTTCCCTGTCTTTTTTAATCCTATCTATTTTTACTTTGGCTTTGTCAGAGATCATAATAGCCACTCCTGCCTTCTTTTTTCTCATTTGATGCCCAAAAGATTTTGCTCATGCTCTTAACCTTGAACTTGTGTGTGTCTACACGCCTCATATGTGTTTCTTGTAGACAACATATGGTAGGATTTTGGTTTCTGATCTACTCTGCTATTTGCTTCCGTTTTATGAGCGAGTTCATCCCGTTCACATTCAGAGTTAACAATTGTTAGTTGTGCATTCACTGACATTTTTGTATCCTCCCCTAGACCCACCCCTTCTTCTTACACTATTTCCTTTTAAACCAGTGGTTTGCTTTCAGCCAGTATCCCTTTTCCCCTCCCTTGATTGACTTCCCTTTCCGCCCCCTCCCTTGTTATTCCCCTCTTTTTGTTTTTTAAAGGACCCAATGAATTCCCTCCCCCTTCTTCTCCCCTCCCTTTTTTGACCTCCCCACTCCCCTGCTCCCTTTGGTTTAACCCTTCTGACTTTCTCAGTAGGGTTAGATAGAGTTTTTTATCTGGATGGATGATAAAGCTACTCTTCCCTCTCCAGGTTGATTACACTGAGAGTAAAGTTTGATTATTACCTCTTAATGCTCTCTTCCTCTCCTTCTTATGGTAGTATTTATCCCCTCCCCTTCCCATGCCCTCTTTGTGTGTAATAGAATATCCTATTTTTCTTATTTACTCAGATTTTTCTTGGTGTCCCCTACTATTCCCCTCCTTTTTCCCCCCATGTCATCTTAGACCATTTAGTATCCTGTCCTCTCTCTATGAGTTATTCTTCTGGTTGCTATAATAGTGAATATTATAATAGTGAATAGAGTTCACTACAGAGAATTATACATAGCATTTCTTCCCCTAGTAATACAGATAATTAGATCATATTTACGCCCTTAAAGAGTCAAGTTTAAAAGATTATGAGTTTTCTTTCTTTTCCCTCTGTTTCTTATTTACCTTTTCATGTTTCTCTTGATTTTTGTGGTTGGGTATCAAACTTTCCATTTAGTCCTGGTCTCTTTTTTGCAAAAACTTGGAAATCTTCAATTTTGTTGAATGGCTCATACTTTCCCCTGGAAGTATATAGTGAGTTTCGCTGGGTAGTTGATCCGTGGCTGAAGGCCCATCTCTCTTGCCTTTCTTAATATTGTGTTCCAAGCCTTGCGGTCTTTTAGCGTAGAGGCTGCCAGATCCTGCGTGATCCTTACTGGTGCTCCTTGATATTTGAATTGTCTCTTTCTAGCTTCTTGTAAGATTTTTTCTTTTACTTGAAAGCTCTTCAATTTCGCTATTATATTCCTGGGTGTTGACTTTTCTGGGTCCAGTGTTGAAGGTGATCTATGGATCCTTTCAATATCTATATTGCCCTCTTGTTATAGAACTTCAGGGAAATTTTGCTGAATAATTTCTTTGAGTATGGAGTCCAAGTTTCTATTAATTTCTGCCTTGTCTGGAAGACCAATGATTCTCAAATTGTCTCTTCTAGACCGGTTTTCTTGGTCTGTCACTTTCTCATTGAGATATTTCATGTTTCCTTCTATTTTATCAGTCTTTTGACTTTGTTTTATTTGTTCTTATTGTCTTGAGAGATCATTGGTTTCTAATTGTTCGATTCTAGCCTTTAAGGACTGGTTTTCGGCTATAATCTTTTGGTTTTCCTTTTCAATCTGGTCATTTCTGGTCTTCTGTTGACTTGCCTCACTTTCCAATTGCGAAATTCTGCCTTTTAAACTGTTATTTTCTTGCCAGATTTCTTCCATCTTCCTCAACATTTCATTTTTGAACTCTTCAATAACTTGTGACCAGCTTTTATTTTTTGGGGGGAGGTTTGGATTTTTGTTTTCCCTCCTCTGTTGTCTGGATTTTCTCTGTGTAGAAGTTGTCAAGTGTTCCAGAGTTTTTCTTGGTAATCTTTTTCTTCTGGGCTTCCTTATTGCTTGCCATTGTTAGCCCCGCCCCTTTTCAGCTTTGTCTTCACACTCAGGGTCTGCTTGCACTTTCTAAGCTTCCGATGGCTCCGGTCTTCTTGTCCTCGGGGTCCGGTCTCCTGGTAGTCCCTGGTCTACCCCTCTGCCCAAGGCTCCTTCAGCGGTCTCGGGGGCTGCTTTCACAGCCGTGCTCCTGTCTGTCCGGGTCCTCACTAGATGTCCTAGCCTGTGCTGGAAATCTTTATTCCTCCCGGGGCACTGCCTTCGCTGAGTAGAAGCTGGGGAAAGTCCCTGCTTTAGGGTTCTTTATTCTGCCCGGATTCCAGCCGGGGCAGAGCCTTCACCCCCATACACGCTGGGGAAAGTCCGTGCGTCCCCCCAGCCACCTGAGGTCCCACGTCTGGCAGCTCTCAGGTACAAGCCCTGGGGCTGCTAGTGATTTACCGGTTGCCCCACTCCTGTTTTCACTCTTGTGTGTTGGCCTTGGCGCTGTGCATGGGGGGGGGAGGGGCCTTCTTCCTCTCGCTTTTTAGTGAGAGCTGTTTCACCCCTTTATAGCGTGGAAATGCCCCGATTCTGTGTACCTTCAATGCTGCACCCTGTTGTGGGGTTCCTTCATTCCTCTGGACTCGTTTTTATTTCCCCTTGAGGAGTCCTGTATGCTTCGGTCAGGAGAGATCAAGCAGCTGCTCCTTACTCTGCCGCCATCTTAACCAGAAGTCCTCTGCTTGGTCCATTTTTAGGAATAATGTATCAAAAAGGAGAACAGAATTTTTTTGTTAAACAAATACAATATAAAGTCTTTGTGTTCTTCTTTGTCCTTATAAAATGTTCTAAAATTTTTCCTAAGAAAATACCTTTTCTTAGGTTCAAATCTGGCTTCAGACACTTCCCAGCTGTGTGAACCTGGGCAAGTCACTTGACCCCCCATGGCCTACCCTTACCACTCTTCTGCCTTGGAACCAATACACAGTATTGACTCCAAGATGGAAGGTAAGGGTTTTGTTTTTTTTTTTTTAATTTTAAAAAAAGAAAATACCTTTTCTAAGCATTCAATTAAGCATTGTCAAAAGACTGCTATAGCTACAGTCCTATTGATATTCATATATATCAAGTTTTAAAAACAGCACTGTTAGAAATGAAAAAATTGTCTGGAGCAGGGGCAACTAGGTGGCACAGGGAATAGAGAGCCGGGCCTGAAGTTGGGAGGACCTTGGGTTCAAGTCTGGCCTCAGATACTGTCACTGTGTGACCCTGGGCAAGTCACTTAACCTTGATTGCCTAGCCTTTGTGGCTCTTCTGACTTTGAATTGATATTAAGACAAAAGGTAATGGTTTTTAAAAAAAGGAATTGTCTGAGGCAGTAAAAGATGACTTGCCTAGGGTGACACAGCCAGTACGTGATTGAGGCAAGGCTTGAACCCAAGTCTTCTTAAATTTCTAATAGTGTCGAGGACACCACCATCCTTCTAGTCATCACTCAGGTTCAAAATCCGAGTCTCCTCCCTTCCATAGCCAATCTGTGCCAAATCTTACCGTTTCTACCTTCACAGTCTGTCTTAGACACTCCCACCACCTTGGTACAGACTTATCACTTCACACCTGGACTATTGCAGCCACTCTCCCCATTCCAGGCCCTCCTCCCTGGGCCTCCCATCGAAGACTCCCCCACAGATTCCAGGGGCTCCCTGTCGCCTCTCATAGCTCTTCATGGCCTGGTCCCTTGTCCAGGCTCCTCACACCCTTCTCCCCTCCATGCACGCTCCCAGCTAGTGACTCCGGCCCCCTTGCTGTTCCCTCTCTGGGCTTGTGCCCTTTTACCTGTCCGCACCTCCTCATGTCTGCCTCTGGGCCTCCGTCCAACCCCACCTTGTGCAGTCTTCCTTCATGTCGGCCCCTTCCTGGGCACCCTGCCTCCCCCACCTCCATTAGACTGAGCTCCCTAAGGCCAGGGACCGCATGGCCTGCCTTTGTATCCCCAGCACTTAGCCCAGCTCCATCCACCATGCCAAGAACTTATTCAGATTTGGTTTTCCAACACCACCAGTTCATGTTGATGTTGATTTCTTTGTCATATGCCTGTTACTCCCCAATGACTCTCTAATAAAACCTCTTTTAATGAAGAACTTCCATTTGGCAACACATTGCTCATATCCGACCTCATGGGTCTTGTTTCCTAGTTATTGTTCACTATTTGCCAAGAAGAGAAAAGTTTGTTTCACTATTAATCTCCTGACGTTAAAATTAGTCACAGTGTTGACGAGAATTCTCCATCATTTTTTAATTTTATGATAAAAAATGTTTTTGAGAAGTTGGACTAACAGAATCCTCTTGATTTTTTTTTTTTTTTGTGATAGTTATCCAGAATTGAGCCTTACTTTGAATAGATAGATTAGAATCATCAAATGTTAATGCTAGGGGGCAGCTGGGTAGCTCAGTGGAGTGAGAGTCAGGCCTAGAGACAGGAGGTCCTAGGTTCAAACCCGGCCTCAGCCACTTCCCATCTGTGTGACCCTGGGCAAGTCACTTGACCCCCATTGCCCACCCTTACCAATCTTCCACCTATGAGACAATACACCGAAGTACAAGGGTTTTAAAAAAAAAATGTTAATGCTAAAGGGAGACCATAAAGACCATCCAGTCCATCCCCTCATTTGATAGATGAAGAAACTGCAACCAAAGGCATTTCATAACACACTCAAAATTATATCCTGGGGGTGGCAGAACCTGGTTTAGAACCCTGATTTCCTGCCCCTCAGCCAGGACTTTTTTCATTACACCACACCCTCTTCCCCTTTTTTGTTGAAAAGGAATTGTTTTTTAGTATGATAAATACTTGAAAGCTGCTCAGGTGTGGATGAAATAGGAGCGTAATGCATAGTGAAGCCTGCACTCTATGCTTGTGACAACATGAAAAATCGTCCGGATGGTGGAGGGGACTGGAGCACAAATGTCTCCCTTCCCCCTGCCCTGATCCGCAAATGATTTTCTTTATGAAATAGAGATAGAGGCTCAATTGTGTCCTGAGATGCAGATCAGTATGTAAATTCTCGTTGTTGCTGAATTCTACGTTCCTAGGCACCCTTTGACAACATAATTAGTGAAATGTTCACAGCTGTTATGTGAAGATGTGTTTGTACATAGAAAAAGAAAAAGTTGGTCTGAAATGTTTTGTTGCTTTAATTGTTAAATAAGCTTTTACCTTGTCCTGGGTACTTGTCTCTACTAGATGTGGTTATGATTCGTTGTAGTACCATCGAATGCTGAGAGCTGGCATTGTAAAAAGTTTATCTGTATATGTAGACCTACGTAGATAAATAAATATGTCATTAGTTGTGTATGTATGAGTAGGAGAGGGATGTTGTGAAAATGAATAAACCAGCAAGTGCCATAACTCCCAAAATGCTGAGAATTGCTTCTTGAGCTGTGGCTACATTATGAATGAATTACTAACTTTATGGGATTCAGAGGGGAAAAAAAGAGTTTAACTCCAAGATTGAAAGCCAATAAGTTCTTTCTTGTTTTTACTAAATTCCCAAGTCCATAAAACTGTCGGGATACCAGGCAGCACTGTGTCCAAAAGCTTTATTTCCCTCAACTCTAAAAATATTTGTTTGAAACCAAAACACAGTTGACTAAGAGTATGTATACATTATTTCCCATTTGTAGCTACTGATAATGATTCCCTATGGCTAAGCCCTCACAATGCCAAAAGTAATGAAGAAGATGTGAATGAAGAAGAAACACAAGTATCTTCTCACTATTTTTCAAATAAAAGTAAAAATGAGAGAAAGAGGAGAAGATTGCCAACCTTTAAGAAATCAAAAAGGAAAAAAACAAGCCACGGGAACCAGCAATCATATTCAAGGAGGTATGTTTCTTTTACTTTGGTGTTCTATTTTACAATCCATAGTAGTAGGAAGAAAACTATACTGTAGCTTTGGTTTGGTTGGAAGCATTTATTATTCATTCAACAAATATTTATTAAAGTACATACATTCTAGGTGCTGTTTAATAATACCTCGTGTTTGTTTAGCATTTTTCACTTGACAAAACACTTTTACATATTTTGTGTTCATTTCATCCTAACAATACTCCAGGCAGGTATTATTATCCTATTTTACAAATGAAGAAACCCAGGGCTTTAAAGTGACAAAGTAACTAGTGGATATATTTCCCATTGACAAACTGGTAGCTCAAGTTTGAGAAAAAAATTATATTTCAGATTCTTAAATTATCTCTTCTGGACTGCAGTGATTCAGCCTGAATTATTTTCAAAATAGGTGATTTTCTTGAGCTTATTTTTCCAAAATATTTACTGTCTTTATCAATTATGTACTAGTTCCTAATAGCTTTATATAGATACCAATTAGTTACTGATCACTATGGAATCATCTATTTAATATTTGCTGCTTCTTATACTAAAACTTCAAAAGCATATGATTCTCAATCTCTACAAGTTGGTGGATTGGTGTGCTAGGGATGGGGGTGGGGAGGAAGTATGCTTGTTTTTGTATAAGACAGATTTCATCTCCCCGTCCTTGCAACAGGATCCAGCATAGGGCTGTCACCTGGAAGATGCAGAAGAGGACTGTGTCTGTAACCTGTATAGCAATTCATGATAAATTACAGCATTTAGCTGTATATCCTAGTTCAAAATTAGTATGATTCCAAGGACCATTATAATATCATCAACCTATCATTTTAGGAGCCAACTAAAAACCAGAAGTAGGATTATTTGGTGAATTTAGGGTGAAAGAAAATGGAGAACATGGTTATTGGTAAGGAGAGGGGGGTGGGGAGGAGCATAGTGTGTTGGATTTGTTGAGTCTACACAGAATAGTATGATTCAAAGGTCTGGGGGCCATTTTTCATTTCTTTATACCCTTGTCTCTCTGCAAGCCTGCCTGTTATAGCCTTACAAGTGAGCTCTGAATTGTTGGCTGTTTAGTTAAGGGATGGGTAGGGTTGTGGCTGTTACTTAAATCTAAAGAATGTGAAACTAAAAATAATGACATTTTCACAGAGATGTTTTTAGATAATGGGAAAAATCTGTAGTAAGACTTGCAAGCTGTTGTATTCTCTCTCCCTTGTTTCCTCCTAGAGAGTAAAATTGAAAATTGGGTTGGGGTTGGGACAGAGGTCATGTTTTCCCTAGTTATCACTTTCTGGGTGGAACCACTACCTTTTATATGCTAGTTCTTCTGCCAATGCCCAGAAATTTTAGCTCATTACTAAGCATGAATTTAATTTTATGGTGTTCAGTACGCCAGAGACCAGCAGCTATTCCATTGGGATTTTAATGTTCTTATTTTCTTCCTTAGCTCTGCTGCTTTGGGAAATGTTTTATTTCCCCAATAGGGTATGCACAAAATGTAATTGTTTCCTAAACAGGTGAATGATCTTTCAAATTATTTTAATTTTGTTCTAATCTTAAGACAAACCATATTAGATATTGGGACTGTTTTGTTTATTTATAAAAGAGAAACATTTCCCCCAATAACCTGCTATCAAATTTTGTCCGTCTTAATGAAACTCAGCTCGGTCCAAACAGCTTCACAGATTTTGTTGACAAATTTTAATAATGTTATCAGGCATGAGACTCTTATCACTCTAATATTCTCTTCTATTTGTTAGTCATCCATTTTTTTCCACAACTCACTCCCTCTTGGAAATAAAAAGCTAATTTGTTATTCATATTCCATTTTTGTTCATCAAGCTACTGAAGAAGAGAATTTGCTTATTAGATTGTTCCTGCTCACCTAGGTGACTGTCACTCTGCAGTCCTTGTCTTTTAGAGCCCTTCACCCTGGCCCTTTGGTCCCCATGTTTTTGCCTCTTCAGAACAGTAAACAATGAGCCAGTTGTGTATTTGACATTCTGGCTGTGGATAAAAAAAAAAATTACCCAGGTGAAGTGGAAGTGACTATTTGCAAACTTAATATTCCGCAAACCCAGGAAAAATAGCAGTTATTCTTTTGAGGTTTTACTTCTCAGCAAGAGGTCAGCTTATGGAAACTGGAAAAACTGATCCTCTTCAAGTTCAGAACAGCCAAGACTGACCACTTCATCATTCACCTTCGCCATGTTCTGCTTTAAATTACTTAAGAAGATCAAGGGTTAATTAAACAAAAATCTCAGTAGTCTTCACTACAGAAAGAACACTAACATCGACCAATAGAAGGCTATTGCCCTAACAACGTGCCCCAAGAAATGCAGAAACACTAATGGCATGTCAAAATGCCATGGAATTAATGCTGGGCATAAATTCAGCACAGTTACAATACAGCAGGAAATAGCTCTGTGGCAAAGAGCTTCTATAGATAACAGTGCCATTATCTTTGTAAGCAGTCTGGCAGTGTGAGGTTTTTTGTTTTTGTTTTGTTAAAAGCCATTATCTTTAGGTCAGCAGGGGAAGTGGTGGTGCTGGGAGGACTTGGGAATAGACCTTTTTGGGGGAGTGAGAGCTGCAGCTGGAAGCTTTCCTCACCTTCTTAGTCTGCCATTCCACTCCCACTTTTCTTTCAGAGTTAAAAGGCAGTTGGCCATAGAGTTGGAAGCGGCAGTGGGATAAAATGTCAGGGAAGCAACTTGAAGAAAGCTGCTCCTCCCACGCTAGGCTAGTGGACTCGGGCCAAAAGCAGCTCATGTTACCTTTGCCCATTAAGCCCACCCAGCAAACCAGCTCCACTTTCTCTCTTCTCTGCTGTCATTTTAAAATGGATCAGCAGAGTTTCACCTACCTACTCTAGCAGTTTCGTCCATGCCAAGAATAGACTGTTTGGGAGATGAGAAAACAGTCTTCTTGCCACTTCTTTCCAGAGATACACTTTCCTGAAATGTGAATATGATTACGTGGTACACATGGGCCAAGAGTTTGGGGGCCTTACTTTAAAGTGTTTTCATTCATTTAATTTGTTTGAAACAAAATCAACACTGAGTGAATAACCATAGCAAAATGGAACAAGGAGATGTGAAAAGTCAAAATCTACGAAATTGTAATGTGTTTATGGATAAATAGAATTAATTTGTTCCCTGAACTAGGGAATTACTTTATTTTAAGTATACATAGGTAAATGAAAAAGGTTACAGATCAGGAAATAAACGCAAGGAACTTGTTACCACCAAGAAGTTGTATAGACTGAAAATACAAATAGTTATAAAAAAGGATTAGATAAATCCATAATGGATTATTAGGGGGAAACAAGAATGTCTTCAGCATATCCCCAGTATTTTTTGTGATTCACAATAAGAAGGCAACCAGACCCACTTCTAAAATATATTTAGCCTTACCAAAAAGCAGTATTAGACTAACTGTGTGTATTACTTAATTCTTATATTAATATAGGAAGTATTATTACTGGTGACAGAATTGAACTTGCAGATCATTTTACCTCTTGTTATTCATTTCAAGGGCATTTTTTTTCACTGTCTTTGCTCTGTTGGTTTGGTTGTTTTATTAAGACATTTGCTTAAAGTAAGTCATGTTAAGTATAATTTTATTTATCAGTCAAAATGAAATCAACATGGTTTAATTTGTATTTTTTGGTCACATTTCTAGGGCATCTTACACATGCAGAAAGGCATCTTCTAAAAACAAATCCTCAAATGCAGTTGGAGCCAATTCAGCATCTTATAGTTCTCAAATGACTTCAGGAGCCAGTAGAAAATTAGGGATTATGGCTCCACCACAGCCTAAAAATAGACCATTCCTTCAACCATCGTATTCATTTTTGTAACAACCATACATGTACCTACATAGTTCTTTTTATATCTGTCATCATCTGACCTGCACTGATTGTAATGGGTACTAATTGTGATATAATGTAACTTGTAAATTTTATTTTTAATGAAGTATATGTTATTTAAACACTAGAGATATTTCCTGTTATTTGAGTGATATATATTTTGGGGAGTGGAGAGGGACATTTCTCTCAGATACTCATAGTTTGCTATTACTACATATAACCTCAGTCAATGTTCTTCAAAATAATCTGTAACAGCATCTGGAGTATCATCCAGCCAGCGAAATTAATAATAAAGTGTTCTAAAATCCTGTGGTTACTCTGGTTTTCCATTTCAAGAATACAAAAATACACAAGTTTTTCTAACATTTCTAGCCCTGATTCTTCTAAGCTCTAGTCCCATTTTTACTGTTTCCAAATTTACATTTGAATTTCCTTTCATCTCTTTAAATTCTTGGTGTCTAAAACTGAACTTATTCTCTAATTTCCTCAAACACAGAATATCTTTCACTCTATTGCCTATCTAAATTGATTATTATTTCTATTTAATTATTATCTGTAAAGGATATGCTTAGTAGTTCTGTCTTTTTATGTTTATTTGTAATTCCTCTGTGCCCTAATATATGATTGGTTTTTATAAAAGTGCCTTTTGATGGTGAGAAGTATCTAAATTCTTTAGTGGTCCCCATTCAGACGGCTTCATAAGTCAAAGTCCCCTACTGTTATTGTGTCTTTTTACAATTTAATTTTTATTGTTATGATTTTAGATTCCATGCCATTTATAGCATATAAGTTTAATATTATTTTTGGTTCATTGTCTAGGATTCATTTAACCATAATTCATTTTCCTTGTTTATCTCCATTTATATTACAAATTTTTATTTTTATTTTGATCACATACTTGGAACTCTTGCTTTTTTTTATTTAATGTAGTATATAGTAAATTTTGTACCAGCCTTTCATTTTTATTTTATGTATGTCTGCTTTTTAGATGTGTTTTTTGTGAGCAACAGACCATGATAGTTTGAAATCTTTTTTTTTTGAGATTGTTATGAATATGTCTTTTTTTTAATTGTTTTTAATTAATTAATTTAGAATATTTTTCCATGGTTAATGATTCGTGTTCTTTCCCTCTCTTCATCCTACCCCCCCCTCCCATAGCCAATGAGAAATTCCACTGGGTTTTACATGTGTCGTTGATCAAGACCTATTTCCATATTATTAATATTTACAATAGAGTGATCATTTAGAGTCTACATCCCCATTCATATCCCCATTGAACCATGTGATCAAGCAGTTGTTTTTCTTCTGGGTTTCTACTCCCACAGTTCTTTCTCTGGATGTGAATAGCATTCTTTCTCATAAGTCCCTCAGAAATGTCCTGGATCATTGCATTGCTGCTAGTACAGAAGTCCATTACATTTAATTGTGCCACAGTATAACAGTCTCTGTGTACAACGTTCTCCTGGGTAGTTTGAATTCTTATTTATTCTGTTATGCTTTCTTAGATTATTTTATCCATTCACATTTAAAAGCATGAGACTTAAATTTGTGACTTTTTCCATTTCTGGTTCTAGTATTATTTTTTTCTTTTTGGTTCCTTTTAGCTCAGTACTTCATTCCTATAATTTTATCTCCTTTGATGCATCTCTATTCCCTCAGACTATTTTTTGCCTCACTACTCTCTTCCCTCCACTTTTTGTCAACTCTCTTCTGGGAAATTTTACCTATTTATTGATTTATTTTATTAGCTAATTCCTCCCTTCTCTTTTCCTCCTTCCCACTCCCCTCCCCATTAATGATTAGTTCAAAATTCTCCTCCCCTCCCCTTCTATTTATGTTTTGTTATATTTCCCCTTTCCCCCAATCTCTTAATTCTTTATCTTGATCTCTTCATTGATTTTCTTCCTTTTCTATTTGCTTTAATGGCTTATTCTTTAATCTCTGTTCCTCATCAAATTAAAGCTTCTGACATACCAGTTTTGAATCCACTCTATGTCAGAGAATTTTTTTAATCCTTACCTTCTGACTTAGAATTGAAACTTGAGTATCGGTCCCAAGGCAGAAGAGCAGTAAGTGCTAGACAGTTGGGGTTAAGTGACTGGCCCAGGATCACAAAGCTTGGAAGTATGAAACCAGCAGATTCAAATCCAGGATTTCCCACCTCCACTGAGCCTCTCTATCCTTTGAGCCATCTCTAGCTGCCCCAAAGAATATGTTGGAGATTCTTTTTTATTATTATTTTTTAACCCTTAACTTCTGTGTATTGGCTCCTAGGTGGAAGAGTGATAAGGGCTAGGCAATGGGTGTCAAGTGACTTGCCCAGAGTCACATAGCTGGGAAGTGTCTGAGGTCAGATTTGAACCCAGGAGCCTCCTGTCTCCAGGCCTGGCTCTATCCCCAACTCACTGCCCCCATTTCCTGCCACTCTGAAGGACAAGACTGGTTTTAGTTCTCCATCAAATTCTCTGCCTAAGCCGAGATCTAAATTCCATCTGTCCCCGCGAGCTCTCCCTCCACCCCATGAACACGTCTGCGTGTGACAGGATAGAGAGAGCACGGCTGGTTTTTCAATCAGACAATCTCTGTTCTAATCCCAACTCTGACATTTAGCAGTTGGGGGAGCCGAGGAAATCGCTTCATTCTTCTGTGTATAGCTTTGTTTCCTCGTCCACTGAAAGGAGCGAAGCGTTTCCTGCCGCAGGTTTCCACGAAGAAAGCTATTATGAGTGAGCCTGAAGGTCATCAGGGAACACCCGAAAGGTAGCCTTTCTTGTCCCTTTGGCATGAGTCCTACCAGTCTGTTTGGGGTATTTTTAACCACCCTTTTCTTAGAAAGCTGCTTCTCCCTTCAGTCGCTGGAGGCGGCGGGTCTGGGGGACCCGGAGTCAGTCTGAAGATCCGTCTGTGACAAGCACTGTCTTGTGCGGGCTAGACGAGGCCTGCTAGCTGTCTCTCAGAGCCCCGGGCACTTCTCTAGAATCCTTCGCAGATCCCTATCGAAAGAACTTCCTCATCCTGAATTCCTCACACCACGGATATCGCCGGTGTGGACCCCCAGATCGGGAACGGGGAGCCCCTTTCTACCCTCTAACGCTCCCCGCTTTGGGGCCAAAGGAAGCTTGGCTGCGACTCCTGGAGGTAGAAACAGGACCGTCCCATTGGCAGAAGAGCCTTCAGACGTTCCCCAGAACCCCCCACTCCGAGGGAGCCCGCCATGCCGGGGCCTCGCCCTGCTCCCCGCTGCTTCTGAGCCAGTTACAGAAGTCCACCAGCTGCCCGAACTAGCCTTCCTTGTTTAGAAGTTACCTCTCCGGGCTCTCCCCGCCATTTCTCTTCCTCCTAAAACGTAGCAGGTCGGGCATCCGTGAGAGGCTCCGTCCCTCCTCCCTTTCTCCACCTCTTGCTTACCTTTCTGATCCTTAGATGGAATAGGAACAACCAAAGTGAAATTGCATGGGCTGGGGAGACCTGAGAAAGTGCTAGGAATTTTCCAAAAAGTAGGAACGATATGGGGTATTATAACCTATTCTAACTCCTGCCCAGGAGGGTGCCGTCTCTTATAATATTGCCACCTTAAATTTGTTTTTAATTCATAAACATCGTTTTAAGTTCTGCTCCCGTGGAATGTTCAACTATCCACTAAAGGGGGCCAGATAGTACCTTATGATGGGGATAAAACCAAACAAAGCAAAAAGAGCCAAAACGGAGGGAGCGTGGGAAAAAAAATTAAAAAGGGACCGAATATTTTTTGTTGCCTGCAGCTGTACCCTGTTCTTTATCAGTTGATAAAGTCAAGAACCGGCTCTGTGAGAGGCAGATTCTCTGCCTTGTTCATGCCCTTCTGTGTCTTCTTGCTGCTTGAAGCTTTCTTCTACATGTGGCCCTTTCCACGTAGGCATCGTTCTTTGGGTCCTTTTTATAACCTACGTTATTTCCCATCAATATTCTCAAATTTCTTTATAGCCTTCATCCGTGTCATTCTTTACAGGCCACTAATGTGGCCATTGACTTAGCTCTTCCCCATATTCAAACACACGATTTTTCCTGTCACTAGTAGTACTCCTTGCTGGGGGTATTTTTCTACAAGTGGGTTTTTTCTTCCTGACACCAACCTCCTTTGGGCACAAACCAAAAAAGTGGGATTTCTGAGTCAAGGGGGATGAATATTTTTGTAACTTTGATTGTCCAATTCCATATCACCATCCAAAAGGATAGAACCGCTTCACAGCTCCAGCAGCAATGAATTCGCCTGCCCGGTTTCCCACATCCCTGCCAACAATGAATTGTCATCTTTGACTACCGTTGCCAGTTTGGGTGTGAGGTGCCACCTCCCAGTTGTTTTTACTTCTCATTTCCATATCCTATCCGTTGCCAGGCTTTGGCGATGCTATCCCCATAATACCTCCTTCATCTGTCCACTTCTTTTCCTCTCATGCAAACTCCACCTTAATTCTCTTGCCTAGACTGGGAAGTGAGATAGCTCAGCAGATTGAAGTCAGACCTGGGTTCAAATCAGGCATTTCTTAGCTGTGTATGACCCTAGGAAAGTAACTTGACCCCAGTTCCAGTAGCCCAGCCCTTACTGTTCTTCTGCCTTGGAACCAATAGCTAGTACTGATTCTGAGGCAGAAGGTACAGACGTTTTGTTTTATTTTTAAGCCTCCTAATTGCTCACCCGTCTTCCAGTCTACCCTCTCCAATCCTTTACAGGGCTGCCAAATGTATATTCCTAAACCAGACTGGGCCATGTCAGCCCCTTTCACAAAAACCTTCAGTGATTCCCTGTTGTTCCTAGGATAAAATACAAAATCTTCAACTTGATAGTCTAGGTTCTCCACCATCTGGTTCCCACCTACCCCATGTTTTTTCACAGAAATCACCTTCATTTACTCTTCTTTATGTATAACATTCCATCTCTTACCTCCAAACCTCTGCAAAAATCTGGAATTCACGACTCTGTTCCTTTGACTTCATAGCACAACCTAGCATGTCCTACATGAGACATTTCCTGAAACTAAAATTCACCTCAATGGTTAGCAGTCTCTCCTCAAAATTACTTTGTATATGCTTTGAATTTATAAGTCTACATGAATCCCCCAGTAAAATGTTAGCTTCTTGAGGGCAAGCACTACTTATTGTTCTCTTTCTAGATTTGATACATAACAGCACTTTGTACATTGTTTCAATAAACAATTTGTTGAATTATTCTTTTATATATATTTCAAATAGTTTGTTAATAATTTGTTTGTTCTTTTGCAAAATGTCTTCATACTAGTTGGCTACTTGCAGTGAATAGCTCTTATTCTTTATATATTTCTATTAGGGAGAATAAAGAAATTATCATTTAAATAGCACCTACTATGTGCTATGCACTGTGCTAAGCACTTTATAAGTATTATCTCATTTGATCCTCACAACTCCTGAAAGTTAGGTGCTTTACTATCTCCATTTTATAGTTGAAGAAATTATCAATGCAACAGATTTATTTTTTTTTTCATCAGATTTTTTTTTCTGAAATATTTAATGCAAAGGCTTCATTCTTCTTTCTTATTCTGGATGCACTGGCTTTTTTATATAAAAACTTTATTTAATCAAAATCTCTCTTATCTTGTGATTTCTTTTATATCACAACTGGTGATTTATTTCCCTATCCATAGAGGAAAACATCCTATCATTCTCAAATGATTTTTTTTATGGTATGATCTTTTTTTGATTAGACTCTTGGTCCATTTTGAATTTGCTGTGTATAGCAGGTGGTTACAATATGTTGGTCTAATTCCCATTTTCCAGCAAAGTGCTATCCAATTTTCCCAGAAGTCTTGGTAGAATAATAAAGTCTTCCCAAGTAATTCATGTGCTCAGGCTTATGTTATAAGACTGCTTTCTTCATTTTGTTTTAGATTGTGCTTATCTAATCTTTTCCACTTTTTTTCTCCAGTGCTAAATAATTTTTGTAGTTAATTCATTGTAGTAGTTTGAGATAACCTTTTTCCTTCTTTCCTGATATTTTGTATTATTTCTCTTGATGTTCTTTTTTTATATAATTTTTATTTTTTAGAAAAGTTATCCATGGTTACATGATTCACATTCTTACTCTCCACCACACCTCCCCGACCACCACCACCCCTATAGCCGACGTGCATTTCCACTGGTTTTAACATGTGTCTTCAATCAAGACCTATTTCCAAATTGTTGATAGTTGCATTGGTGTGGTAGTTTCAAGTCTACATCCTCAATCATGTCCACCTCAACCCACGTGTTCATGCAGTTGTTTTTCTTCTGTGTTTCCACTCCTGTAGTTCTTCCTCTGAATGTGGGTAGGGGTCCTTTCCATAAATACCTCAGAATTGTCCTGGGTCATTGCATTGCTGCCAGTACAGAAATCCATTACATTTGATTTTACCACAGTGTATCAGTCTCTGTGTACAGTGTTCTTCTGGTTCTGCTCCCTTTGCTCTGCATCAATTACTGGGGGCTGTTTCCAGTTCACATGGAATTCCTCCAGTTTATTATTCCTTTGAACTCTCTTGATGTTCTTGACTGTTTGCCCTTCCATTTTATTAGTTTATCTAATTCTATAATGTATTCCATCAGTTCTTTGATATGCTCAGCATTGATTTTGTAAACTCGTTTGGGTAGTTTTGTCATTTTTAAATTTATATTAGCCTGACCAAACCATGAACACTAAGTATCTCCAACTATTTACTTCTTTTATTTTCATAACAATTGTTTTTTAGTTACATTTATTCAAATCTCACGTGTGTCTTCATAGGTTTATTTCAGTCTTTTGATCTATTTTGTTATTGTAAATAATATTTCTATTTTTATTCCTTTTTCCTGGAATTTATTTGTAATACATAAAATGCTAACTGATTTGTAGATTTATTTTTTCCTACTGCTCTGCTAAAGTTATAATTAATTTTTTTTAATTACTTTGGTGTTCTTTGTAAACCATCATATGATCTGCAAAAATATTTTAGTCTCTTCTTTGCCAGTGCTCATCCCTTTGATTTTTTTTTCCCTTGTCTTGCTGTTGTTACAGCTCACATTTCTAGATATGGTCAAATAATAATGGTTTTAATAAGCACATTTATTTCACCTCTGTTACTAATGGAAACTTAACTAGCATATCTATTTTATATTATACTATCCAAGATTTTACATAAATGCCCTTATTTGCTTGTTTTTTTCAACACTTACCTTCTATCTTAACATCTTCACTAAGTATAAATTCCTAGGCAGATGAGAGGTAAGGGCTAGGCAATTGCAGTTAAGCAATTTGCCCAGGGCCAAATAGCTAAGCAATGTCTGAGGTCACATTTGAATCCAGGACCTTCTTCCAGGTTGTGGATTTTTTGTGTTTGGTTTGTTTTTGTTTTTTTTAATTTTTATTCTCCAAATATATTTAAAAACTGACAAATGAAAATAAAGTTAAAATTAAGATTGACAAATGTCTGTGTGTAAAATAGACCTCTATCATCCACTGAGCTACCTAGCTGCCTCCACATAAATGCTTTTTACCATATTTAGGAAAAATATTTAGGTGGTTCTTTTGTTGGAGATGTGGGGTTTTTTATTTTCTTTAATCTTGAGTTTTGTATTTTTTTCAAAGGCCTTTTTTGTATCTATTGATATATAATCACTATTCTGATATTAATATGGTTTGTTATGTTATTGTTATGTTATTGTATGTATGTTTGTTATTGTTATGCTAATAGTCTTCCTAATGTTATATTATCCCTAAATTCCTGATGCAAATCCTGCTTCATTGTAGTAAAAAAAAAATGTTTCCTCATCTACTTACTATAATTTGCTCCTCCTCTTTTTAAAATTCAAATATTTTAATTTTTCCCTATCTTTTATTAAATTGGCAACGTTTATCAACTTTGTTGGTCATTTCAATAATTCTTATTAATCAGATTGTTATTTTTTTGTTTTTAATTTTTTTAAAACCCATACCTTTCATCTTAGAATCAATACTGTGTATGGATTCCAAGGCAGAACAGCAGTAAGGGCTAGGCAATGGAGGTCAAGTGACTTGCCCAGGGTCACACAGCTAGGAAGTGTCTGAGGTAAAATTTGAACCCAGAACCTCCCATCTCTGGGCCTGACTCTCAATCCACTGAACTACCCAACTGCCCCTGCCCCCTTGTTTTTAATTCTGTTTATTTTTTACCTTTCATCTTGAAAACATCCTTTTCCCCCCTCTCATTTGCGACTTAATTAGTTGATTTAGAAGAACCAGGCTCAAATATGGTCATTCATTCCATTATGTTGTCTCATTTCTAATAGTAAGTTTTCTTAGTTCTGAATTTAACCAATATCAAATAGAATTTGGGGAGGTAATAAACATTTATAAAGCACTTTATATATGCCAGGCACTCTGCTAAGTGCTTTGCAAATATTATCTCATTTGATTAAAAAAAAAAAACAGAAAAGGACCTACTTGTACAAAAATATTTATTGTAGCTTTTTTTGTGGTCACAAGGAATTGGAAATTGATGAGTTGTCCACCACCTCAAGGAATGGTTGAACAAGTTGTGGTATGTGATAATTATGAAATGCTCTTGTGCTATAAGAAATGACAAGCAGGGTGATTTCAGAAAAATCTGAAAGACAAATGAACTGTTGCAAAGGGAGGTAAGCAAAACCAGAAGAACGTTGTACTCAGTGACAGCAGTATTTCTTGTTGAACAACCCTGAATGACCTAATTATTCTCAGTGATACAGTGATCCAACCAAGCCAGTCCCAGAGACTCATGATGAAAAATGTCATCTGCCCTCAGAGAAAAAACTGATGGAGTCTGAATGCAGACTGAAATATATTTCCTTTTCATTTTTTTTTTATTTTGGGATCTCTTCCACAAAACAACTCATATGGAAAGGTGTTTTACATAATTACACATGTAAAATCTATATCAGATTGCTTATTGCCTTGGGGGGTGGGGCTAGAAGGGAGAGGGTTAGAAGGTAGAAAATTTAGAACACAAAACTTTTAAAATAGTTTAATTTGCTTGATCACATGGTTTGACAGGGCTATGATTGAGGACGTAGACTCTAAACAATCACTATTGCAAATATTAATAATATGGAAATAGGTTTTGAACAATGATACATGTAAAACCCAGTGGAATTGCTCATTGGCTATGGGAGGGGGGAGGAAAAAAGGGAGGGGAAGAACATGAATCATGTAACCATGGAAAAGTTTTCTAAATTAATTAAGTAAATTTTAAAATAAAAATAAATTTTTAAAAAATGTTTTTAATGTAATAGAAAAAATAAAAATGTTTTTTAAAAAAATATCTCATTTAATGCTTACAACAACCCATCAAGATTAGCATTTCCACATAAAAGGCAGAACAGAAAGAGGACTAGACATGGAACTGCCAATCTGTATTATGAACAGCTTGCTTTTTAAGCAAATAATAAATTCAACATGTTATCTCAAATTGTCCTGCTTGTCTGTTTCCTCCAAACCTTTTATTCTGTTCTCATCTGTGCATTTTTTCAAATGCTTCAATGACTGACCTCCTTTTCTTACTTTTTTAAAATTCTGATTAACCCTATCACTAGCCAACTCCCCACTCTTCTTCTCCTTTTAAAATGGGAAAAATAATACCATAATTGCATCAGATGTAGTTTCTTAAAACAAATCTCCACACTGGCCTCGCCCAGAAAGATCTATCTCATTCTGCACTTTGAGTTCATCATCTCTCCCTAGAAGTGTGTTTTATCACTGGTGTTTGGGAATCCTGGTTGGTCATTATATTGATCAAGTTCTTAAATCTTTCGAAGTTGCGTTTCTTTATATTGCTGTTATTATTCTATAAATTGTGATGCTTTTGCTCACTTTGTTCTGCATTATTTTATTCAAAACTTCTCAAGTTTATCTGAAAACATCCCTT
Organism: Gracilinanus agilis; assembly: GCF_016433145.1. Lineage (NCBI taxonomy): Eukaryota > Metazoa > Chordata > Mammalia > Didelphimorphia > Didelphidae > Gracilinanus > Gracilinanus agilis. The sequence continues at coordinate 601,795,826 of NC_058131.1, read as the reverse complement.
TAATCATTCTTTATGACACAGTAACACTATTCATTATGTTCATGCGCCATGTTTTGTTAAGCTATTCCTCAAATGATGGACAGTCCTTTTAGGTTCTAGTTCTTTACCACTACTAAAAGAGCTGCAATAAATATTTCTGTATAGATAGGTCCTTTTCCTCTTTCACTGATCTCCCTGGGATACAATATAGGCTTCCTAGTGGTATTGCTGGATCAGAGTGTATGCACAATTAAATTACTTCAAACTTAGCTCCAAATTGCTTCCCGGAATGGCTAGACCAGTTCGCAGTTCCAACAACATTGTATCAATGCCTATTTTCCCGCAGACCTTCCCTAGAGGTGCTATTTTACATTTTTGTCATTTTTGCCAATTTGATTGGTTGTAACATGGAACCTCAGAGTTGTTTTCATCTGTTTTATAATGTTTTAATTTGCATTTCTCTTGTTATTTGTAACTTAGCACACACATGATTTCTTCCTTTGAAACTCAGATTTCTTCCTTTGAAAAACAATTGCATCTTCAGAGAAATCCATTTACTAGTAAGTAATTAGAATTTTCCTAGGCATTGAAAAGAGAATGGATTCATACTAGTGATTAAAGAAGTACTTGTACAATTTATGATTAACATGAATATTCTCAAAGAAGATAGGTAACTCAGTGGATTGAGACACAGAATTTTAGATTCAAATGTGACCTCAGACACTTCCTAGCTATGTGACCCTGGGCAAGTCACTTAACCCCAATTGTCTAGCTCTTACCACTCTTGGAACCAGTACCCAGTATTGATTCTAAGACAGAAGGTAAGGGTTAAAAGTAGATATATATTCTCCCAGGCATGCTGTAAGACTGACATATGTAAAACTATAAGCTTCCCCCCCAAAAAAGTCATAATAGCAGTTAAGTTGAGGACAATAGGGAGACATACTCTGGAGATAAATTATCTGCAGCATATTGGCTAGGACTTGTATGTAAAAAGTATCATAAGAGATATATTATCCAGGAACTGTATGATCAGAAAAAGTGATATATCATCCAGGAAATGTATGATTGGAAAAACTGATGGGTTTGCCATGTAATGAGAACAAGAGATGTCCAGTGGATTACATAAGTGCTGCACTGGTACCCAGAGAAACTTAAAAGACCTAGAGGAAAACCCCTCCCCCTAAATCTCCCTAGTCTGGTTTCTGACCTCATCAGTCAATTTAAATTGCTCTTCCCAAAGCTGCTAGCAATCTCCTAATTGCCAAATCTAATGGCTGTCTCAATCCTCGTTTTTCTTGATCTCTTTGCAGCCTTTGACACTATCATCTGTTCCTGGATACCCTATTCCAGGAGTCAGCAAACTACAGACCAGGCCTGCCACCTGTTTCTGTATGACCAGTGAGCTAAGAATGGTTTTTACATTTTAAAATAAAATTTTGTTGTATATAAAATGCAAAAACCATGGTGGGGAGGGCCGGCAGCTAGGGAAAGGAATACAAAAACAGGTAGCAGGCTAGATTTAGCATCTCCTAACACTACTCTCTCCTGGTTCTCCTTTCTGTCTGTCTGACTTCTCAATCTCCCGTGATGGATCTTCATCTTAAGTCACTCCTGCGAGCCATAGGGTTTCTACAAAGCTCTGTCCTGGGCCTTCTTCTTGACTATTTCACTTGGTCATCTCATCAGCTCCAAGGATTCAATTATTATCTCATAATTATCAAATAGACTTATCCACCCCTAACCTGCTAATCTCCAGGTTCACTTTTCCATATGCTAAATAGATTATTTAATCTATATTGTGATTATATATATTGTTTCAGTTTAAATATATATATATATATATATATATTTCAATAGGCAGATGCCTATTGAGCATCTCAAACTGTAGACATCCTAAACTCCACAAATCCAAAACTGAACTCTTTATCTTTTACCCAAAAAAATCCTTCCCTCTTCCTTATTTCCCTGTTACCATAAAAGGTACCACCATCTTCTCAGGCACCCAGATTTGCCATCTAGGTATCATCCAAATAATTCTCCCCATATCCAATTTATTGCCAAGGTCTATTAATTTTTCCTTCATTGACATTTGTTGTATACACCTCTCTTTTCTGACACTGCTACCATTCTGGTACAAGCCCTCATCACCTGGAGCTTGGAATACTGCAATAGCCTCCTTAGTTGGTCTGCCTTTCACAAATTTCTCCACACACCAGTCCATTTTCCTCTCAATCGTCAAAGAGATCTTCCTAAACGATAGATCGGACCATGTTGTCCCCTGTACTCCAATCACTCCCTAACACCTCCAGGATCAAATAGAAAATCCTTGGCCATTCAAAGCCCTCCATCATCTGGCATTCATCCCCCACCTGTCCTGTCTTCTTCCACCTCCCCTTGTATAGTACTGATCCAGTGACACTTGCCTCCTTGCATCTCCTGACTCCAAGCATTTTGCCTTACCTTGAATGTTCTCTTTCTCACACCAATTTCCTGAATTAAAGTCCCAACTAAAACTCCACTAATCCAGAAAGTTTTTCCCAATCCTCCTTAATTCTAGTGCTTTCTTTCCTCTGTTGACCAGTTTATCCTGTACATTGTTGTTTGCATGCTGTCTTTCCCAGTAGGGAGCAGAGGCTGTACAGATCCTTCATATATATAGTTACCTTGACTAACAGGCTAGCCAACTCTAGTCTGTTGGATAAATCCTCTATGGGACAATTGTGGTAGGACAGATATTTGGACAGTGTTAAGAGAATTAGATGTTTTGTAATCTGTACCATTGGAGAAATTACAAATTCTATGAAGTTATAAATGATTAAGTCCAGGCTCAAACGATATAGAACAGGGATCAGCAATGTATGCTTCTTGAGCCACATCTGGCTCCACCTCCCAACTGGCCAGTCCAAGCAGAGCCCCAGGATGTGCCCCAGGGGGGCCTTCAGTCCCCCCCCCCCCCCGCCCCATATTCCAGCGCCTTCCGCCTCCATCCTCCTTCTCCTTCTGTAGGTGTTTATGGCTCTCGGGGCCAAAAAGGTTGCCGACCGTTGATATAGAGGGATAAAGGTAGCTAATGTATTTGATACAGACAAACAAATGAAAGTTCTTCATGCTTTTATTTCCTAGAGGAAAAAAAAAACTCTTTACTTATGGCTTCCACTTCCTTTCCACCCACTTTTTAACCTCTCAAATTCTGGCATCCAATCTCATCCTTCAACTGAAAGGGCTCTCTCCAAACTTATCAATGATCTCTGAATTGACAAAGCTAATGGCATTTTCTTAGTCTTCCTCCAACTTGATCTCTGCAACATTTGACACCTTGAAAATTCTCCTCCTGAGTGTTTTCTGTGACACTCACCTTTCTTGGTTCTCCTTTCCATTCATTCCTATCTAGCCATTCCTCATGATCTGTTGCCTAATCTTCTATTTACCTATCCCCAATCATGGGTATATCATCCTAAGGCCCTGCCTGGGAACTTTTTCCCCTCTTTCTCCCTCTTGGTCAGTTCCCTGGGACTTCTTATCTCTTTGCAAATAACAGGTAGAGAGATAGAGGGGATAGAGAGATAGTCTTCATTCTTTTCACAACTTTGTACCTTCCCATTAAGCATAACAAACTCACCTTGTCTAAAACTGAACTAGTTTATCTTTTCCCCACAATCCAATTCTCTTCCTAATTTTCCAACTTCTATTCAAGATAACATCTTCCTTCCAGTAACCCCGGAGTTACCTTCACTCTCCTTCACCTTATCCCACACATCCAGTCTTATTGATTCTACCTCCACAACATCCTTTGCAACCATCCCCTTCCCTGCCTGCAGTCATAGCACATCCACCCTAGTTCAGGCACCTCTGAATCTAGCCTCTCCCTTCTCCCATCCATCCCACACACAGCTGCCAAAGTGATATTCCTAAAGCACAGATCCAACCAAGTCATTCTTCTGTTCAAAAAATGTCGGTGGTTCCCTGCTGGTTCTAGGATAAAATGCAAATGCTTCTGTTTGGTGTTTCAATTTCTGCAGATCTGGCTCCAGCCTACTCTTCCAGGCTTGTGACACATTAATGGTATTTCCTCTGATCAGATTTCCGCTACTGGAAGGCAGGAACTGGTTGTTGATGTTGTGTTGGCATTGTAGCTCTAGCACCCACCACAGTGCCTGGGATGCACATCTTGCATTTGCAGATTGTAGCTTGTGGATCATTCGACTCTAAAGACATTAAGGGTTAACGATGGCAAAAGAATTCAGCCTACAAAAAGATCTTTTTATAGGACCTTAGACTCCTCTGAGAAAGAGCCAGTTTCTTAGCTTTGGATGGGAGGAGTCATAAAGAGTTAAGTGGCCTTACTGACCATCCCCATTTGATGAAATGACCCAAAAAAACCTTTGCTTGGGCTCCTGTTTCCCTTGAGAAACTGGGCAGCCACTTGACTCAAAGGGAATTATCTCCAAACTCATTATGAAAGGGTGGCTAGGGGGCAGCTGGGTTGCTCAGTGGATTGAGCACCAGGCCTAGAGACAGAAGGTCCTAGGTTCAGACACTTCCTAGCTGTGTAACCCTGGGCAAGTCACTTGACCCCCATTGCCTATCCTTACCACTCTTCTGCCTTAGAACCAATACATAGTATTGATTCTAAGATGAAAGGTAAGAGTTTTAAAAAAAAAAAAAAAAAAAAAGGTGGCTAGGGAGTACAGTAGATAGAGTGCCAGACCTGGAGTCAGGAGGTTCTGGGTTCAAATCTGATCTCGGGCACTGCCCAGCTTTGTGACCCCAGGCAAGTCACTTAACCCCAAATGCCTAGCCCTTACTGCTTTTCTGCCTAAGAAATGAATGGATACTATTTTCCATTCTAAGACAGAAGGTAAGAATATTATTAATCAAATAAAAAACAGATCAAGGAAATTTGTGTTAGGCCTTAAAATTTTTCCCAAGAACAACACATTTGCCTACTTGCCAGGAGTAATATTTGAGTGTCAGATCTGGGCAAGATTGTAATTTAAACAAAAAAAAAAAAAAAAACCTGTGTGGTGACCAGGACTGGATCATCTTAATGAAACTAAATTAAGGATGGAGAAGGATCTGCTCCTTGGAGTCCCAGTCATCACGGCCATGTTTGGAGGAAGAAGAAGACAAAGCTAAAACTCCTTTCCCCTCTGTTATCTAAGTGAGACAAAATCCTTGGAAAAAAAAAGAGCAACTCCCTTAAGAGCAGAGTTGACCAGACTAGAAAATGGAACAGTTTCTGTCCAAGAGAAAGAGATTGGATCATTCTCATGCCCATGAAAAAAAAACCTCAGTTTCCTCATTTGTAAAATGGCAGAAACAATACCAGTTCACTACTTCACAAGACTGTATCAAGGCTTAAATGAAATAATGTATGTGACATTGGTTTTGCTAACCCTGACATGCTTTATAAATGTCATCCTTTGTTATTTTTCTACAACTAGCAGAGCTCCTCACACATAGTAGGCACTCAATGTTTGTTAAAAAGTTTGAAATACTGAAATAAAGGCATTTTGTCTGTAACCAAATGAAGCAATCAACTAGTACCAATGTGGTCACCAGGACTGAAACAGAAATAACTTGCCCTGAAGCCAATTTCTCAATAATTCCTGTTTGTCGGTTTTGCTCAAGATAAGGCGTGGGTCATCAAGTGAATTCTTTTTCATTAGAAATCCACTGGAGTAGATAAGAAGGATTTTTTTTTTTTAATTTTCTCTTATCAGTGTGTCGGAGTAGAGAACTCTTCCTGAAGCCCGGAGGCTTTTTTAGCCATCAGGTTGGTCCTTAGATTTTTTTTTTTTTAACTCTTACCTTCTATCTTGGAATCAATACTATGTATTGATTCCAAGACAGAAGATCAGTAAGGAGTAGGCAATTGGGGTTATGACTTGCCCAGGGTCATAAAGCTAGTAAGTGTCTGAGGTCAAATTAGAACCCAGGTCTCCAGGCCCGGCTCCTTATCCACTAAGCCACCAAGCTGTCCCTGGTCCTCAGATTCTGGAGCCCATGGCCTAAGCTTGATGGCTTTTCTGTCCCCAACTACCAAGTTTCTGGAGGCAGTGAAAGAATAAGATTTGCCATCACCAGATTCTATTTATTTGAATGTTTAAAAGAATTCCCTGGTCTGCAGGATAATTAATAATAACTCATTTACAAGCCCTTCAAAAAAACAACAACAACAAAAAAAAAACCCGAGGTGCTTTTCTCACAGTTCTGAGGATCAGAGCTCAAATATTGTGAGTGATAGAGAAGAGACCTCAGTGGTCATCTAATCCCTCCTGATCTTTCTGAATCAAGCAGAAAACTCCCTCTTCAAATATCTCAGATCATTTGAGGCAATTCAAGATGAAAAAAAATTTTTTAATTAAAAACCCTTACCTTCCCGTCTTGGAGTCAAAACAGAAGAGTGGTAAGGGTGGGCAATAGGGGTCAAGTGACTTGCCCAAGGTCACACAGCTAAGAAGTGTCTGAGGCCAGATTTGAACCTAGGACCTCCCATCTCTAGGCCTGGCTCTCAATCCACTGAGCTACCCAGCTGCCCCCAAGATGCAATTATTAAGAGCCTACTGTTTACCAAGTAAAAGGGGGGAGAGGAGGAGGAGGAAAGGCACGGGAAAATGTCCAAAATAAGATATAACAGCTGCCTACCCACAAGATTACTATCCCAAGCAAAAAAATAATACAAATTAAATGTGACATGTGACAAGTATATATATATATATATATATATATATATATATATATACACACACACACACATATATATGTACTTATCACATAGCACTTTAAATTTAAATACATAGATATACTTTCCTTCATATAAAAGAAGTAGAAATCAAATGTTATAAAACTTGTGAGGAAAGAAAATATTTTGTTCTCTCTCTGCATAAATATGTCAAAGAATGGGGAAGTCACCCCTCAGATTGGGCAATTCTTAAGAGTTTTTCCTTATTTTGCATTTTAAATCTTCCTCCATGTTACATCTACTCACTGGCCCTGCATTTGCACTCTAGAACTTCAGGAAACAAATCTAGCTCCATCTTCCACATGAACACCTTCAGATATAAGAAGACAACGATCTCGATCTCTCCCTGGTCTTCCAGAATCAAAGGAAGCTCTGAGTTATCGGCTGCAAAAAAGAGGAAGGCACGAGCCAGTTATGGCCACACACTTGGATTTCTTGTGAAAGCGCTTCCTCTGCCTGATGCCTGTGGTACCCTGTGGTTTGGGGCATTTAGTGACATGGCACCCGCCCCCTTCCACCACCCCCAAGCGCTTGATCTTGCCCTTCTCCCTCAAAGTATCCCTAAATATTCCCAGTGTGCCCCATCTGAACCTCTCCTTTTTTCCTTCTGCCACGACTCCCTCCCTGGGGTTATTTCATAACTTGGGTTATTTTAGTTTTATTGCAGCCAATCAAGCAATATACATTTATCAAACGTCTACTGTGTGCCAGGAACTGTGCTAAGCCTGGTGATACAAAGGAAAGTCAAAGAGGGTGCCTGTTCTCAAGGAACTAACAGTTTAAAGGGGAAAAGAACATTCAAACAACTTGGGACAAACAAATACGTAGGACAAATTGGAGATAATTCAACAAGGACCAGAATTAAGAAAGGTTGTAAAAGGCTTCCTGGGGGAGGCAGGATTTTTTTCTTTAAACCCTTACCTTCTGTCTTAGAATCAGTACTAAGTATTAGTTCCAAGGCAGAAGAGAGGTAAGGACTAGGCAATGGATGTTAAGTGATTTGCCCAGTGTCCCGCAGCTAGGAAGTGTCTGGGATCAGATTTGAACCCAGGACCTCCTTGTCTCCAAGCCTGGCTCTCTATCCACTGAGACCCCCAGCTTCTCCAGGAGATAGGATTTTAGCTGGGACTTGAGGGAGGTCAGGAGGTAGACAGAAGAAACGAAAACATTCTGGGCATGAGGAATAGCCAAGAAAAAAGTCAGGAGAAGGATGAAATGTCTTGTTCAAGGAACAGCAAGAAGACCAGTGTCACTGCATCAAAGGGTACTCGGTGGAGGGTGTAAGGTTTTAAAAGCCCAGAAAGGTTGGGGAAGAAGGGAGGTTATGAAGGGCATTGAACATCATACAGAATTCTAGGGAGTCACTGGATTTTTTGAGTGGCGTCCTCCATTCCAGCTTTCTAAGTGCCCCACTTCCAACCTCCCATTGCTTCTCTCTGCATCTCTACCCTGGCTTCTTTCAAAGGATAACTCAGCTGCCACCTCCGACATGGAGCCATTCCCTGCCCTCACCTGTGAACACTTCCCTATTGGAATTACTTTGAACATACTTTTATTTATCTACTTTCGCTTGTGTTCCATTCCCCACTAAAATAAGCCCCTTGAGAGCATTCTGTTGATTTCTCTTTGCATCCTTAGCATCCAGCGCCACACCTCACCTCACTCATAACTGAAGCCTAACGAAGGTCTGTTGAGTTGGAACAAATTGCATTATACTTCTATCTGGGTTCATACCCTCCTCCTCCTCCGTTAAACTTCTCAAGGGCAGGCACAGGATCAATCGCATTTTTCTATCCCTAGTGCCTGGATCCATGTCTTGAACACAGAAGGTGCATAATCAATGGATGCTTCATTGATCTTAACAAAATTAAAACCTTGCAAAATTAAGACCCAACCACCGTCCCCAGAAGATTGCCCCTTTCCTCACAGAACTATTCATCAAGGCCATATTCTTTGCCATTCCAAAACAAGCTCTCTTTGGGGAGCAGGAACAAATGTTTTCATTCATAAAGTCTCAGACTCTGGATCAGAGGACTAAGGCCAGCTCCTGGAAGGCTACCCTTGTTCCAAATGGCTGTGGTGGCACAGGAGGCAACCACTGGGTGGCAGCCGTGGGCACTCCTTGGCCTCTTCTAGGTCCATATACAGAGTCAGAGGAACAAAAGAATCTCATGATTCTCAAAGAATTTGGAGCATGAAGGGAAGGGAGAGATCAGCTGGACTGGGACTTTTCATTTGCTTGTTTTAAACCTTTTCCTTCTGCCTCAAAGTCTGGACCAAGTATCAGTTCCAAAGCAGAAGAGCAGTCAGGGCTAGAGAATGTGGGTTAAGTGACTTGCCCAGGGTCACACAGATAGGAAGTGTTGGAAGCCAGATTTTAACCCAGGACCTCCCATCTCCAGGTCTGATGCCCTATCCACTGGGCCACCTCGCTGCCCCCAGCCCAGGGGTTCATCGCCCTACTTGTGTGTCATGGACACCTCCTGGCAGGCTGGTGAAACCTTTGGTCCACATCTCAGAGTAATGTTTTTAAGTGCATAGTTAAAAAAAAAAAACCATTGTGTTGAAATATAGTCATCAGAATATTTTTTTAATAAGTTCACAGACCCCAGATAAATAACCTCTGATCTATTCCAACCTTCTCATTTTACAAAGGAGACCCAGAGAGGTTTGTGACTTGCCCATGATTATACAAGTAGTAAACTGGTCAGATTGAGTAACAAATGAGAGGCAAACCAGCATTGAGAGGATCCTGGAGAGTAACCATTTATGTGACCATACCACGTCTTTTTTTACACTTTCCAAAGGAGAGAGAAGCGGGGACTGAGAAGATGTGAAGAGATGGTTAGACACAACAGCAAAACTCTCCCGACCCTGGACATTCTGACTAATGGGCTGGCAGCTTGGGAATTTGCCCATTTTGCTGTGGGAAAATGTCCAACACTGAGAAAAGTCCAAGAAGGTAAAGGCCAGGAGCAGCTGGGCCAGCCTCAGAGTAAAAGCTAAGACTAGGGAGGTTTTGTTGTTTTTTTTTGGGGGGGGGGATGATGTAGGAAGGCACAAAGCCAGGCTTATTGGCAGCAAAATGGTGCCCCGGGGTACCTGCTACAAGGTCAGGATCTGACTCTGTGTTTAGGTTTGACGCCTGAAAACAGAATCATTCAAGTCCTCCAGACCCAGATTATTTCCCTGTGACTGGTTATTTGTCCCTCGGTTGGGGGAAAAAAAGGGATGCTTTGTCCTGCGACGCCCTCCATGCTCCTTAGGGTCATATCATGTCACCGTGGCAACTGCCCAACTTTGAGAAGGGTTGGGGCAAAGACCACGTCTGGTCCCTTAGTCTTAGCAACTTCAGATTATCCCAGACAGCCAAACACCTACGCCTGGCCTGCCTGTGGGCATCATTCTGCTGTCCCTTTTATGGGTCCTAAGTGCCATCTACTCGTTCTCGATGAACAAATATTGATGCTACAGACATGATTTCTCCACTGAGGTCTCTTCCCATATGTTCTGGTGAAGGCCTTGCATGTTCCCCTCGAAATGTACCTTCAGGGTGAAAAGAATAAGGTGAAAGGGCATGGCATTCCCCGTCCTGAATCTTCAGGGCCATCAGGTACCATGTCAGAGAGATCCTGCCAAAAAGATTCTTTTTTTATTTTTTTTTTTTGGTGGGAGGAACCAGGTCACAAGATAGCTTTGTATCCAGACACGAAGCAGCCCACTCAAGAAGTCTCTGCCTAATAATGTAGGTCAGGTTGGTAACCACCAACCACACACCTTTTATGCTTCTCTTCTTCCTTCCTCTCTCAGTCCAGAGGATTTGAATATTTGAACCCATCAGTTTACCTTCTGTGTTCTAGAAGAAGCCTTCCCTGTGTCTTAAGTGATCTGGGGTTATATTTAGGGCAGGGAAGAACTATATATCTTATCTTACTTTTCCTCCATGCCCATAAGTGGGCCAGACTGGCCGGGGCAAATTTTGAGAGGGGTGTAGTAGGAGATGAGATTGGAAAAGCAGACCAGATTGTGGAAGATCTCAGATGTCAGGCCAAGTTTGGACTTTGTTCTGTAATGATTAGAAAGTCATCTAAAGGAGGAACAGCTGGGTGGCTCAGCGGATGGAGAGCCAGATCTGGAGACAGGAGGTCCTGGGTTCAGATCTGACCTCAGAGACTTCCTAGCTGGGTGGCCCTGGGCAAGTCACTTAATCCTGTTTGCCTAGCCCTTGCTGTCTATCTTAGAGTTGTTACTAAGATAGGAAGTAAAGTTAGATTGTTTTAAGTAAACAGGGGAAAGAGAGAAGCATAATAGAAACAATATTTTAGAAAGATTAACCTGAGAGTATCATGATGGCATATTGGAGGGAAGGAAAAAGCCATCTAGAATGCCCACTGCATTGAGCCCCACACAAACATGGAAGGACTTAAGCAGCATTACCCCTTCTGCATTAATCATTTTTTCTAAGTGGATTGGACAGGAAAATGATTCCCTTGTTTCTGCAGAAGCAGAGTTCTACAGAGACTCAAGGAAGTTAGAAAGGAAGGGACATGCCAGAAGGGGCTGAAGAGACCTGAAAGCTGATCATCACGTGAATCTCAGCAGACAGGGTAAACTGACCGTCAGGAGACAGATTCTTATTGAGTCAGTAAAGCCATGGGGGAGAGATATTTCATGGGATCATAAGATATTAGAGATAAGAGCTGCCTTTAAAAGTTGTCTACTTTAGGGGCAACAAGGTGGCTCAGTGGATAGAGACAAACCTGGAGACTGGGAGGTCTTGGGTTCAAATCTAATCTCAGATACTTCCTAGCTGGATGACCCTAGGCAAGTCACTTAACCCCAATTGCCTAGACCTTACCACTCTGCTGTCTTGGAACCAATACTTAGTGTGGCATCTAAGATAGAAGGTAAGAGTTTAAAAATAAATTAATTAAAATGAAAGTTGTCTAGTCTAATTTTAAAAGACGTCTACTCTACTCCCCATTTTACAAATGGGGAAACTGAGATCCATTGAAGCAACTTGCCTAAGTCACACAGCAAATTAGGGTCAGAGCTGTCCACCTTGTCATTCCTACAAAGTCACCACCCTGCCGCCCCGGCTTAAGAAGCAGAATGATTAGTAGAAGAGAAGAGACATCTATAGACAGACCAGGTCCTTTGGGCTCCTCTTCGCCATAGTGGAGAACAAGAGAGAACCCATCCACAGTCTTGAAGCTACAACATACAGGGCCAGACTGACCCCTGCGGCAAGGGAGAAGGGCTTGGTGAGGATGGTAAAAAAACAGCTTGCTGCCCTCAAGAAGTCTGTCAGCAAGCCCATATGGGCATTAGCCACTCCATCTCCAGGGGTTGAAAGAACTGGCAGCTAGGATTATTAGCAATCACTGCCAATGATCTTTGAAAGCTGGTGGAGAACGGGAGGAGCACCGCAGGGCTGTAGAAAGGCAAATGTCCCAGTTTTCTAGAAAGGGAAGATGATGCAGTCTACAAATTATGAAGCAACAAATGTGACAAATGCATAGGAAATTCTAGGATGCATGAAAAGGAACAGTTCCTAAGTATGACCCCAGCCACCCATCCTGGGGCCCTGGGGTCATGGGGCTTAAGTGCTATCTTCTTCCAGCCCAGAGAAAGGCAGCTGTCATTACATTAATTATCCAGTGAGGGACTGCAATATCTAACCTACTATCAGGTATCCATCATCTCCTTGAGCCACCGGCTCAATTGTCTTGTCAGTTTTTCTCTGGGACATGGACTAGGTAATCTTTCTTAAGGGTCTGCAATATATCTCTGTTGGCCACCAAAGGGTGCTCTGTTTGTGAATGCCTAAGCTGAGCCCACACTGACAAGCCCACGCTGGGCATGACTGCTCTAATCAGTTAGGTTTAACCGTCACTGGTCAGCTCATCTATGAGATTAAGTGGATTGTGGGTCAAAATATTAAAATATAAACTTGTAGTCTGTATCTGGTTCCTCTTTCTGGATTCCCCTCTACCCTGGCCCCATACATTCAAAGGATTCAAAAATTAGCATGCTGTGATCATTGTATACAGAGCAAAGTAGAAAAGAAATAGCTCTAGTGCTCCCAGAGAGATCCATCCAACTCCATACGTCTAAAGCTCCGAGTTGCCCTCTGGGATCTTGGAATGTAACTAAGGATTCTCAACTAACTACAGTTCATGGGAAATGAATAAGGGGAAAGGTGTCCAAACCCCATGCCAGAATCAGAGACTATGGCAGAAACAAGGAAAAGTAGGGGAAAAGGTGAAGGACATCAATTACCTGACTTCCCTCCCTGAGTAACTGGAGGGATATTACAGCAGATTTTAAGGGGTTTTAAAAGATTTCATATGGAAGAAGTCAGAGCTAGAAACAGTGCAGAAGAGTTTCAGAAAGGCAGATGTCAGCTCAGTGTAAGGGGAAACTTGTTAATAATTATAGCTGTCCAAAATTAATGGGCAGCATTGGAAACTGACAGGTTACCCTCACTGGACATCGTCAAGAAAAGCTTGAGTCTGTGTTTCCCTAGGCAAGTCACTTGACCCCCATTGCCTACCCTTACCACTCTTGTGCCTTGGAGCCAATACACAGTATTGATTCTAAAACAGAAGGTAAGGGTTTAAAAAAAAAAAAAAAAAAGCTTGAGTGGTCAATTGTCTGTCATCATTGTTTTGTGAGAATTTGGGGTCAGCTGGAATAGCTGTTCTCCAAGGACCCTTCCATCTCTGAGATTCTGTAGCTCCCTTTGTTCAGGGACAATTTTCAGCTAATTGGATAAAGGGCTGGACTTGAAGGAAGGAAAACCTGAGTTCAAGTCCTACATCATGTACATACTAGTGATGTGACCTTGGGAAAATCATTTAATCTCTCTCAACCTCCGTTTCCTCATCTGTGAATTGTTAATAATCATAATACCTACTTCACAGGGTTGTTCTGAAGATAAGAATGCAATAACACGTATAGTGTTTCATAATCCTTAAAGTGCTATACAAAAGCTATCATAAGCATCATTATCCTTATTATATTATCTGGAGGGGGTGGGGGGAGTAGAGTCAAGGAACATCTATGACCATTCCTTTAATTTTTCTCATGTAACCTCACTAAGAAAACTTTCTGCCCCTTGGCAGAAAGCTAGGATAGGACTCAAGCCAATAACTTTCCACAGTTTCCTAGGGGACATTAGGGGAAAAATGTCTCTGATGCAACCAAGATATAAGTAGGTCAATTCTACACAGGTTTCCTTGGACCATTCCGCCAACTCAAATGAGAATAAAAGAGTAGGTGTAGTAGATAGGACATCAGTTGAGGAGTCAGGAGACCTGAGATCTGCTGTCTCCCACCAGCTAGTACTGTAACTTTTCTGGGCTTGTTTCCTCAACTGTCAAACAAAGGGGATGAACTTGGTGCTCTCCAAGTTTCCTTCCAAGTCAAAGATGCTATGGTTCTGTATGTTTCTGAACAGCCACATTAAGTTGGCCACGGCCAGAGGAAAACACAAAGAAACAGTGTTGAATGACTCTGGGGTGAGAATATATAGGGAAAGTCTGAGGATGCAGATGGAACTTAAAGGATATGCAGAAGGAAAATCCCTCTCTTCAAGAACTCCCCTCCAGCCCCTCTGCTCAAAGAGGGTACAGTTCATTCAGCATCAAGAGTAGCTTTGTAGTATGTGGCTCCAGAAGGTAGAAGTTGAACCATTGGGTAGAGTTATAAGGACGGTGGAACTGAAAATAAAATAAAGTTGAATTTTCTTAAAAAAAAGAATTCTAGGAACAGATTTCAATTCAATATCAAGAATCACTTTCTGATAGAGCTGTCAGACGATGTAACAGACTGACCCATGAGGTAGTGAGAGGACCATCCTGGGAGTTAGTCAAGAAGAGAATGATTGTAGAAGAGATTCTTACAGTAGGTGGAACATCAAACATAGAAACCTTTCCAGTCATTTCTATGTAGTGAACAAATTAGAACACACACCTCCCCCCAATCCCCCAGGGTGAAATGGGCCAGGAAAATTTGTGGCTATCTCTTTGCTGATTTCTGTACCTAAAGCTCTCTTGTATTAGATAGTTTCCCCAGTCACCCATCCACAGTCACTGACACAGCTTTTCTTTCCAAAGTACCTCTGGGACCCCAGTGAAGACCAGATTCTAAGCATCAGATAGGGGTTGGGGTGGGGGGATTTCCTGAAAGAAACCAGGGGTACACCCATATATAAGGGCTGGCCATGAATGACACCATACATTTGTATTACATCATCTAGAATAAAACAGCACTGAGATTTCCAGTAAAAATTGCAAGTCATGTCCAGACCATCTCTGTTCTAATTCTCTACAATTTCCTGGAAAGAAGGAAGAAGCTCTTGGTATATGGAAGCTTTTTCCTCAATGCTCAGGAGCCCGGAAGTGACGCGGCTCCCACCAGGTTAATGAGGCCAGGTTAATGTGGGCAAACCCAACATGCACATTTCCTAGAAGTGAAATAAAAAACCCCAACCTTCCCCCCACCTATCCCCTAGCGCTGCTGTCGAGTCAGGGGCCTAAGCAAGGCGTTGCTGGTGGTGAAGTTGGAAAGGGGAACAGTGAGAGCCCTGGAGACTCCATTTCCCAAAAGACTCCCTCTTACTCATAGCCCTAGAGGTTCCCTTTGGACAGCAGAAAAAGTGACGGTCACAAACGGCCACTTACTGTCTTGGGGAGAAAGGAAGAGGAGAAGAAGGGAAAGAATTTGGAACTCAAAAAAAATGTTTTAATGAATTAAAAAATTGTTCTCACATGTAATTGTGGAAAAATAAAATAGTATTAAAAGGGAAAAAGAAAAATAAAAAGTGATGATGCCTGATGGACCGAAGACTCAAAGTAAAACCAAAACAGTTGCTGCTGACCTTGAAGAATACAGATAACAACTACAGACAAGCTGAAGGGAACGAAAGGACGGAGCGTCCAGTGACATCGGACATGGTGGTGGGGAAATGTCTGTTCCCCTACTCTTTCCCCAGATGGCGTGTTATACACCATCTAGACTGTCCAGGGAGGGAACAGTCAGCATCGTGCAGCCCAGAAAGGAGAGAATCTGGCCAGAAGTAGAACTGACATCAACCTATAAATCGTGATTGAAGAAACCAGTTGGGACTCAGTGCCATTTGGAAGGACATTTTTATTTGAGTGGAAGAACATTATATACCACAATCATCTGCATTGGCTGATATATTGTTCAGAAATGGCTTCTCCAATTGTTCTCCTATGTATTCTGGCCCCGAGTAGAGATCCCCAGCTCCCTGGGGTCGAAGACACCGACTTCGAATCATTTAGGATGCCTCCCCCGTGCAGAAAGCACCCAAGACAATACTTTGTGCATAGGAGATACTCAGTAAATGTCAGAGATGATGGAACTGCAGCCAGCTTTTCCCCAGCCTCCCTGCCTGGCACTTAAGAGCTCTCCACAATCTGCCTTCCACCTACCTTTCCAGTCTGATTTCATTTTACTCTCTTTCACCCACTTACTTCCCCATTCCAGTCAAACTGGCTGGTGAGTCGCTCCCCAAACACGAGATTCTTTCTCTTTTCTCTGTGTTTTTGAACAAATGATCTCCCGTGCCTGAAAAGCGTGCCTCCCTCTCTCCCGTCTCCCAGCATCCCTGGCATCCGTCAGAGTCCAGCTAAGGGGCCACCTTCAAAAGACCCCTCCTGGGCTCTCTCCTCGTGTCAGCGCTTGGAATGATTTTGTGTTATTTTATTTCTATCTCTGTTTTATCCCACCTTTCCCCACCCTGCTAAACTGTAAACTCAGAGAGGTCAGAGCTGCTTAGTGTAAGGCCAATATACTGCCTTGGATATAACAGGTGCTTAATAATAATAATAATAATAATAATAATAATAATAATAATAAATAATAGCTAGCATTTGTAGAGCACACCAAAGTTTGTACAGTAGGAAACATAGGTTATCTCATCTAATCCTCACCACAGCCTAAGAGGTTTTTATTGTTGTCGTTCAGTAGTTTCAGTCGTGTCCTACTTTTTGTGACCCCATTTGGGGTTTTCCTTTTTTTTAAAACCCTTACCTTGTATCTTAGTAGCGATACTAAGTACAAGTTTCCCAGGTAGAAGAGAAATTAAATGACCTGCCCAGGGTCACACAGCTAGGAAGTATCTGAGATCAGATCTGAACTCAGGACCTCCTATTTCCAGGCCTGGCTCTGTATCCACTGAACCACATAGCTGCCTATTTTGGAGTTTCTTGGCAAAGATATTGGAGTGGTTTACTATTTCCTTCTCCAGCATATTTTATAGATGAGGAAACTGAGACAAACAGGGGTAAGTGACTTGTCCAGGGTCATGGATCTAATTAATGTCTAAGCCTGGATTTGAAATCAAGTTATTCCTGACTCCAAACCTAGTGTTCTATCCACTGTGTCACCTGGTTCCCCTCAGCCCTGGAAGGTAGGTCCTATTATTATAGCTTTTTTACAAATGAAAAAAATGGACGTTGGAAAAGGTTAAATGATTTGTCCAAATGATACATGTAAAACCCAGTGGAATTGCTTGTCTGCTCCAGGAGCGGGGAGAGAGGAGGGGAGGGAAAGAACATGAATCATGTAACCATAGAAAAATATTCTGGGGGGCAGCTGGGTAGCTCAGTGGATTGAGAGTCAGGCCTAGAGACGGGAGGTCCTAGGTTCAAATCTGACCTCAGACCCTTCCCAGCTGTGTGACCCTGGGCAAGTCACTTAACCCCCATTGCCTAGCCCTTACCACTACACAGTATTGACTCCCAGACGGAAGGTAAGGGTTTAAAAAAAAATTTTTTTAAAGAAAAATATTCTAAGCTAATTAAATAAATAAATGATGTTTTTTAGGGGGCAAATGAATAAATAAATGTTTTGTATGAGGTCACAGCTACTAAGACCAGATTTGACCTCAGATTGGAATTTCCAGCTCCTCTTATCCATTGGATCTCCTAGTTGCCTCAATTATTTCTAGCTTTTTGTCCTTTGCTGCTCAAATTAAATAGTTCCCCAAATATTATCTTCATTATTTCTCTTTCTTTTGGACACAGTTGTTTGAATGTTGTCTCCCTGATTAGAATGTCTACTCCCTGAAGACAGGGACCTTTCTCTCTAGTGCTTCCTTTGCACAATCCCTGGCATATAATAAATGCCTAATAAAGGGTCTTTCACTGACTAAAGCAATTTCCTTTCCAGTGTGCTTTACTCACTTCTTATCAATTGACATTGTATATAAGGCTACCCCACTAGGAAGTGCAACAAAGAAGGTCCCCTCTCTGCATAAGGGGAATTATTTCCATTCAAACCAATTCCTCTAGTTCTTCTATTCCCAGCCAAATTCATTAAAAAAAAAAAAAAAAAAAAAAAAAAAAAGCTATCTATGCCATTGCCTCTTTCTCAACTCCTATTCACAAAGGCTACTCTTTACAAGATCAACAATGATCTTTTTATTGATAAATCCAATGGCCTTTTCTCGGGTCTCATCCTTCTTGACCTCTGTGAAACTGGAAACTACTGACCACCTCAGACATCTGAATACTCTGCTCTCTATTTTTGTAGACCTCTCTTTCATGGTTCTCTTCCTGAATATCTAAATTATTTTTCTCTGTATCCTTTGCTGGATCACCATTGAAGACCAGGTCCTTCAGAGTTGACACACCCCAGGGTCTTTTCCTGAACCCTCTATTCTCTATTTCTCAGCCTCTTTTTCTGATTCTGTCTCTCTGTTTCTCTCTCTCTGTCTCTTTTCTCTCTGTCTCTGTCTCTGTCTCT
Organism: Gracilinanus agilis; assembly: GCF_016433145.1. Taxonomy (NCBI): domain Eukaryota; kingdom Metazoa; phylum Chordata; class Mammalia; order Didelphimorphia; family Didelphidae; genus Gracilinanus; species Gracilinanus agilis. The sequence continues at coordinate 601,777,321 of NC_058131.1, read as the reverse complement.
GTCTCTCTCTCTCTCTCTGTCTCTCTGTCTGTGTCTGTCTGTCTGTCTGTCTCTCTCTCTCTCTCTCCCTCTCCTTGTCTCTCTCTCTTTTTCTCTCCCCCTTTCCTTACCAACCCCCCACTCTCTCTCTCTCTCTCTCTTTATTTCTATCTCTCATCTCTGCAGCCCTCATAGATTCAACAATCATGCCTGTGCAAATAGCTCCCAAACCCATGGATCCAGCTTTAGCCTCTCTCACATCTCCAACTGCTTGTCTGTTGGGCATCTCCATCTGAAAGTCCCGTAGGCATGTTAAACTCAATATGTTCAGAACAGAACCATCTCTCCCTTAACCATTTCTCCGAGTCACTCATGCTTACAACCTAGGAGTCATTCCCCATTCTTCCCTCTCACTCACCTGTTTCTCCAAACTGCCTCCCCCATCCATCCCCTTCTCTACTGCCTCAACCACTCTAGTCAAGTCTCTTATCACCTCTCAGGTGGCCTATTGCAATAGTTTTCCTCCCTACATCCAATATCTCCCCCTTCTCTAATCCACACAGCTGCCAAATTATTGTTCCTGATTCAGTCTAACCCATACTTGAGAAATTTCCGTGGCTCCCCGTTGCCTTAAGGATAAAAGACAAACTCCTCTGTTTGGCATTTAAAACACTTACAATCTGGCTCCAGCCTTTCTTTCCAAGTTTATTACACATTACTCCTCCTCACATGCTACACTCCAACCACACTGGCCTAGTTGCCGTTTCTGTACACAATATTCCATCTCCCACATCCAGGCATTTTGTATAGGTTTCCCCACCCCCCCTACCTGCAATGCTTTTCCTCCCCACTCCTACCTCTTGGAATCCCAGATCTCTTCTACATCCAGCTTAAATAATATCCTTCACAGGCCTTTCCCAACTCTCTCAGCCATTAATGTCCCCCACCCGGATCACTGCGTATTTATTTTGTATAAATCCCATATTGACTTGTATTATCCCCACAACTTCCTCTAGCAGTAGATCCCACTTCTTTATATTGCTTGTCCCTCGCGGGGTGGGGAAGAAGTGGCAGGGGGCAATCGAATTTGGAACGCGATTTTTTTTAATGAATGTTTAAAAAATTTTATATGTAATTAAGAAATATTTAACAAAATAAATTTACATATACATATATTCATATATATAGAGAGAGAGAGAGGAGAGAGAGAGAGAAAGAGAGAGAGAGAGGGAGGGAGGGAGAGAGAAATGGAGAGAGACAGACAAGACAGAAAGAGAGAAATACACAGAGGAGAGGGAGAGACAGACAGACACTCAGAAAGTGAAACAGACAGACAGAAAGTGAGAGAGAAACAGGGAAAGAGAGAAGAGAGACAGAGGGACAGAGAGACAGAGAGAGAAAGAAAAAGAGACAGAGACAGAGAGAAACAGAGAGAGACAGAGAGAAACAGAGAGAGACAGATAGAGAAACAGAGGGACAGAGAGACAGAGAGAAAACCTAGCTCCTTGAGGCTGTGAGAACATGAATAGGTTAATTTTTTTTTATTCTTTATCCCTAGAACCTAACATAGTGCCTAATAAATGTCTGTTGATTTCTTTATTGAAGCAAAGTCAAATCAGCAAACATTCCTCAAGGGTCAGCTAGGTGCAAGACACTGTGTTAGGCAGGAAGGATACAAAAATAAAACAAATGCTGGTCCTCAAGGAGTTTACATTCTACTGGGAGACACATGTATCTGCAAAGTAATAAAAGGTCATTTCAAGAGGGCTGTATCAACTAGGTGGAATCTGGAAAGGCTTCCTGCAGAAGGAGATCACATGAGCAATCCTTCAAAGGAAAATGGGAATTCTAAGATTGGAGGTGAGGAGGGGTCATTTTGACTGGACATACCATCCATGCACAGAGACTACAAATGCAATGTTTTGGGGGAATAGCTGGCAGGCCAATTTGATGAATGAATAATGGATAAAGAGGAAAAATATGAAATGAGACTGGAAGTGTAGGAGGGATGCCACTTCCTGTCAATCAGCGGTGATGTGCAAGGTATTGCTCTAGAATCTAGAAAAGGGGAGTGATGTTCTAGTGGGTTGTTGTCTAGTTTGCTATTGAGTCAGGACTAAAACCCAGATTTGACTCCCAGGACCAGGCTATCTCTAATCATCCTCCAGTCTACCACACCTCACCATACCACAGAAGCCTACATATAATGACGTTTCAGAATAAGTTCAAAGAGGGATAAAACTGCACCACAATATTTACATGAGATGATGAGAAAATGACAGTATAAGCTGAGCTAAGTGAAATTAGTCAGGGATGGCTTCCTGAAGGAGGTGAGTGTTCTAGTAAACTTTTAAAAATATGATGAAGAGGGTTTATTTCATCAAGTGTTGTATACCAACAATTTAATGTGCTAAATTTGCACAGTGCAACCAGAGGAGAATAGACTAGTATAGATGAAGGTATTAGTTCCATGATATGAATAAAAGAGATTCTTTAAATTAATTAAAGACTAAGAAATAAGATGCATCTTAATTTTGACTAGAGGGTGAGGGAATTTTTCTGGTGCCTCTGGGATAAAACACAAATTCATTAGCCTAGCGTTCAAGACTCTAGAATCCCAAACTCTGAATTCTAGAAATGTTTCTGGATTTATTTCACATTATTCCCTTTCACTCATGCTATTTCTAGTCAGAAGTAATGTTGGTAAATATTTAACAACTGGATCTCAAAAAAACTGCAGGACTTTTTAAGTTTGATTTATACTACTAACTTTTTTCTGCATCACTTTTTTTTTTTTTTTTTTTTTTTTTTTTTTGCCCTTAGCTTCTGTCTTAAAACTGATACCAAGGCAGAAGAGGTAAAGGCTAGGCAATTAGGGTTAAGTGATTTGCCCAGGATCACACAGGTAGGAAGTGTCTGAGACCAGATTTGAACCCAGAATGTCCCATCTCTAGGCGTGGCTCTCTAGCCACCTAGCTGCCTCTAAACTTGCAATTTTTGAGGTGTGAATGACCACTCTGAAAATCTAACAATTGGTCTATTTTAGAGGGCTCCAGCACATCCCTGATTCCAATTTAATTAAATTCACTGAACATGTATTAAAATCACCTACTTTGCACAGGAAACTGTGCCAGGCATTGAGACACCAAGGCAAAGGCAAACCAGTTCCTAAAGAAGCATACTGGGAGAAGACTAGATTATTAACTTCTTACCAAACTCAACACTCCATCTTTCACTTCTGTGCATTTATAAAAGCAGCTCTCCACAACTAAATGTACTTCCTGCTTTTCTCCACCTAGCAGAATCCTTCTGTTCCTTATATTCTGAGCTCAGCTCAAGAGGCCCCTTCCCCGTGAAGCCTTGTCTGATCCTTCCTGGTACTAGTACTCTCTCCATCTTCAATTTAGTTCCTGTTCTGCTCCTCTGTGGACATCTTTTGTCTGTATACAGTACAGACATAATATGCTCCTTAAAGACGGGAACTTTGTTCATCTTGGTAGCCCTAGTTTTTAACACAGGGCCTTGCATGTATTGGGTGCATGTTGAATGTCTGCTGAAATGTATTGGGTTTTAATAACCATAAGCACATAGGATTTACAGCCATAATAAATCAATCAATAAGGAAGCATTTTTTTTTTAGATTTTATATGTTCAATAGTATAAAACATCTTTCCATATTAGTCATTTTGTGAAAAGGAACTCGAAACAAACAAAAGAAAAGTGAAGAAATAAAGTGAAATGTAATACATCTTGGGTTGCATTTAGACTCCATCAGCTTTTTCTCTGGAGGCGGATAGCGTTTTTTCATCACAAGTCCTTGAGGATTGCCTTGGATCGTTATATTGCCAAGAATAGCTAAGTCATTCATAAATGTTTCATCATATATTATTGCTGTTACTATGTGTAATGTTCTCCTGGTTCTGCTCACTTCACTCTGTATCAGTTCATGGTTTATTTTTTCTTTTTCTTTCCAGGTTTTTCTTAAATCATCCTTCTCATCATTTCTTCTAGCACAGTAGTATTCCATTATAATCATATACCACAACTTGTTCAGTCATTCCCCCAATTAATGGACAACCCCTCAGTTTCCAATTCTTTGCCACCACAAAAAGAGGTGCTATAAACATTTTTGTACAAACTTTTCCCCTTTTTAGAAATCTCTGAGATACAGACCTAGTAGTGATATTTCAGCAAGCATTTGTTAAGTATCTGTTATGTACCAACATCCTTGGAGATCATCTAGTCTAAATCTCCTCCTTGGGATGCAAGGATCTCCAAAAGGAACTATGGTCTCACATAAACCAAGTTCAATCCTTGAAAGCCTGACCCCAAGGGAGTTAAACTCTCTCTTTGTCTCTGTTCCCCCATTCTCACCCCCACCACCACCCCAGAATAAAACTCTAAGGAAATTTCTAAAACAAAATTTAGGTATGGTTCATGACTAGAGTTTGCTCATAAGCAGATATAGAGGGACTTATTAGGGCCAATAAATAGGATGGGATGGCAGGGGAGAAAGGGAGGCATAGAAATCTCCTCCATTACCTTTGCAAGAAGTCCAGGGGAGATAAAGCTAGGGAAAAGGTCTCAGGATAATGAGGTAGAACCTCACTTTTAAGGCCTAGAGAGGGAGTAGTTCCTATGGCATGAGTCTATCCCCTCTTACTCGGTCTTCCATCCTCTTTGATAAAGCCTCACTCACTGGGATTCCATTATGAGTTCTCTGTCATACCAAGAAAGGCCTAATGCATAAGCCTATCTCTGTGGGAAATATCTCCTTATGGTAAAGGTCTATATTCTATAATCTCCAGTGGGGGGAAGGGGAAAGGACTTATCAAATTGAGCAAAGGTTCTTCCACAATTCCTGCCTTCTGAGATAAGAAAATTGAGACCTGGAGAATTAAAGTACAGTAACTTGGCCATGGTCATTGAGATAAGTAAGTACTAAGAGACTCAATCTGAATGCAAGTTTTTTGCCTACAAATCTAGGGCTCTTTTTACAACTTATATTTGTAGTTGGCAAATTATTTTATACATTATCTCATCTGATCCTTCTCTAAACCCTCTAAATTAATAGTCTAATTACTATTATCCCCCATTTTACAAATGAGGAAACCAAAGCTAAGAGAGAGTATGTGTAACTTACTTGACCAAAGAATAGAAAATGGCAGATAGGACTAGGTTCAACAGCAAGATCCTTTGATTCCAAGTTAAGTACATTTTCCACCATGCTTCTCATTATATCTCATCTAAAAATGAAATTAACAGTCTAATTACTATTAACCCCCACTTTACAAATGAGGAAACCAAGGCTAAGAGAGACTATGTGTAACTTACTTGACCAAAGGATAGAAAATGGCAGAGACAGGACTAAGTTTGACAACAAGATCCTTTGATTCCAAGTTGAGTACATTTTCCACCATGCTTCTCATTATATCTCATCTAGAAATGAAATTATGGCCAATAAATTTTCAGATCTCTGGAGTTCCAAGCATGCCTTCCCCACTCTCCACAGGCAGATTCTTTTCTAAAAGACCTTGGAAAGCAAAGGCTTCTGTTGGGTCTCCATGGCCTCCTTTTGCCCCATGATGAGTCATTATATCAAAGAACCTGACCACTGAAAAATAAAAGTTTCTCACTCAAGACTTTACAGCAAATATTCTTAACCTTTTTCAATATGGACCCCTCTGACTGTGTGGTAAAGCCTACGGACCTCCATTAAGAATGTTTTAAAATGCATTTAATAAAATATAGAGAGGCAGCTATATGGCTTAATGGATAGAGTACTCAGCCTGGAGTCAGAAAGACCTGAGTTCAAATCCAGTCTCAGACGCTTATAGGCTGTGTCACCTTGGGCAGCCTCTATGCCTTAATCCACTGGAGAAGGAAATGGTGAACCACTCCAGTATCTTTGCCAAGAAAACCCATGAACAGTATTGTCTGCAAGGTCAAAAAGAGAAAGACACAATCAAATAACAACAATTAAATACACATGATTTCAAAGGAAACTGATTATAATGAAAGTTGTCAAAAGATCTTTTAAAAAATAAGTTCATGGTCTCTGCTAAAGGGAAAGATGACTTCTCTCATTCTGTCTTCCTTTCTTCTGAATGCTGTGGCTATAGCTGCTGCTCACACATGGCAAGGAAAGCATGTGTTGAGAATGAATTGCAAGACCCTAGATGCCCCCTCTGCTTTGTGCATCTTATCCCTGAATACAGGTGACCAAACGGCAATCCTGAGACAGATGATTTCAGCTTTATCAGCTACCCTGTTGTCTGGAATCATTGGGAGATCTGAGAGCCCAGCACCAGGAAATATTCCCTGAATCTCCTGCAATGCTTCTCAAGAAAAAGAGAGAGAGAGAGAGAGAGACAGACAGACAGACAGACAGAGACAGAGAGACAGAGACAGAGAGAAAGAAGAGAGAGAGAGAGAGAGAGAGAGAGAGAGAGAGAGAGAGAGAGAGAGAGAGAGAGAGAGAGAGAGAGA
>NC_058131.1:601697097-601750970 GCF_016433145.1 Gracilinanus agilis | reverse complement strand
CTCTCTTCCTCTCCTACTTATAATAGTATTTGTCCCCTCTCCTTCCCATGCCCTCTTTGTGTGTAATAGAATATCCTATTTTTCTTATTCACTCAAGTTTCTCTTGGTGTCCCCTGTTATTCACCCCCTCTTTCCCATTCCCCATGCCATCTTAGATTATTTAGTGTTCCACCCTCACCCTGTGAATTATTCTTCTGATTACTATAATAGTGGATACTATAATAGTGAATAGAGTTCACTACAGAGAATTATACATAACATTTCTCTACATAGGAATACATATAATTAGATGTTACTGAGGCCCTTAGAAAGGCAAATTTAAAAATTATGTTTTCTTTCTTTCCCCTCTGTTTCTTATTTACCTTTTCATGTTTCTCTCGATTTTTGTGGTTCGATATCAAACTTTCCATTTAGCCCTGGTCTTTTCTGTGCAAATACCTGGAATTCTTCAATTTTGTTGAATGCCCATACTTTCCCCTGGAAATATATAGTCAATTTTGATGGGTAGTTGATCCGTGGTTGTAGGCCCAGCTCTCTTGCCTTTCTGAATATTGTATTCCAAGCCTTGCGATCTTTTAGCGTGGAGGCTGCCAGATCCTGTGTGATCCTGATTGGTGCTCCTTGATATTTGAATTGTCTCTTTCCGGCTTCTTGTAAGATTTTTTCTTTTGCTTGAAAGCTTTTGAATTTGGCAATAATATTTCTCACCGTTTTCTTCTCTGGATCGAATGTAGTGGGTGTTCTATGAATCCTTTTGATGTCTATATTGCCCTCTTGTTGTAGGACTTCAGGGCAATTTTGCTGAATAATTTCTTTTAGTACAGAGTCCAGGTTTCTATTAATTTCTGGTTTTTCTAGAAGACCAATTATTCTCAAATTGTCTCTTCTAGACCGGTTTTCTTGGTCTGTCACTCTCTCATTGAGATATTTCATATTTCCTTCTATTTTTTCAGTCTTTTGACTTTGTTTTATTTGTTCTTGTTGTCTTGAGAGATCATTAGCTTCTAATTGCTCAATTCTAGCCTTTAGGGACTGGTTTTCAGCTATGATCTTTTGGTTTTCTTTTTCAATCTGGTTCAATTTGCTTATCAGTTCATTTGATTTCTGAGCCTCACTTTCCAATTGCAGGATTCTACCTTTTAAACTGTTATTTTCTTGCCAGATCTCTTCCATCTTCCTCAGAATCTCAGTTTTGAACTCTTCCATAGCTTGTGAGGAGTTTTTCTTATTTGAGGAGGGTCCGGATTCTTGTTTGTTCTCCTCCTCTGTTTGCCTGGTTGTCTGAATTTTCTCTGTGTAAAAGTTGTCGAGTGTTAAAGAATTCTTTTTCTTGTTGTTTAGCTTTCTCTTCTGAACTTCCTGAGTCTGGGTAGCTATCATTAGCCCAGCAGCTTCTCAGCTTTATCCTCGCAGCGGTCTTTTGGCTTCTGAGGTCTGAGTTCTGGTTTTTTCCAAGGTCAAGCCCCCTGGTGGACCTCCTTGCTTGATCCTCTGCTGGAGTTTCCTTTACAAGTCTCAGGGCGCTGCTTCCACTGTCGTATCCCCGTCTGCCCTGGTTCCCCACTCAGGGTTTCAGAGTTTTGGCTCCTGGTTGTGTCTGCCTCCACCCACGCCTCCGCCGTGCCTGCGCTCTCCCACGCTCAAATTTCGGGTGCGTTCTTTGGCTTATTGGGGTCCCAAATCTTGCTGCTCTCAGGAACAGGCCCTGTAGCTGCCAATGACTCGATGGGTGCCCCAAACTTGCTCTATTTCTTTTTAACTGGCTTCGGCACTATAGGTGGTGTGTGTGGAGGGGGTGGGGGTGGGGTGGTTGCTCAGCCCGCGATTTAGTGAGAGCTGTTTCACCCCTTTATAGCATGGAAATGTCCCGATTCCATGTACCTTCCACGCTGCACCCTGTTGTGGGGTTCCTCCGTTCGTCTGGACTTGTTTTTATGTCCCCTTGAGGAGTTTTGTGTGTTTCGGTCAGGAGAGATTAAGAGCTGCTTTTTACTCTGCCTCCATCTTAACCCGGAACCTCAGCTTCCTTTTGCATATTGTCTTCCCTTTTATTTTGTAAGCAACTTGAGAACAGCAACAGTCTTTCCTTTTCTTTTTCTTATTTGTATATTCATCACTTAGCACAGTGCCTGACTTGCTGTTATTTGCTTTTTAGTTGATTCAGTCCTGTCCCACTCCTTATGACCCCATTTGGAGTTTTCTTGGTAAAGATACCAGAGGAGTTTGCCCTTTCTGCTCATTTTACAAATGAGGAAACTGAGGCACATAGGGTTAAGTGACTTGTTTGGGGTCACACAGGTAGTGACTGAGACTAGATTTGAACTTGGGAAGATGAGTCTTCCTGACTCCAGGCCCAGCACTCTTTCCACTTTGTCATCTACCCGTCCAAGCCAACCTCTTTACCTCTCAAGCAAAATGATTCTTTCCTCAGATTGCCCTGTCTGTCATTCCCACCCTGCCATTTATTTTCAATCTCTCTCTGTCTATTGGCTCATTCCCTACTGCCTCCAAACATGCCTTCACATGATCCTTCCATCCACACTATCTTCTATCCTTTGCAGCTGAGCTCCTTGAACAATCTACAAAGGTTCCTATACTTTCTCTCCTCTCACTCTTCTTAACCCCTTCCAATCTAGAGGTCAGCCTTATTGTTCCACTAAACCTATTCTCCAAAGTTATTAATGATCTCTTAACTGCCAAATCCAGTGGATTTTTACTCAATCCTCATTCTCTTCAACCTCTCTGCAGCCTTTGACAATGTTGATCATTGCCCTCTCCTTGATACTCTTTTCTCTAGGTTTTCAAGACACCACTCTCCACTGATTCTCTTTCTACAAAGCTGACCACTTCTTTATTGGATCCTCATCCAGATCATGCCCACTAAATGTAGCTATCCCATTGAATTCTGTCCTGGGACCTCTTCTCTTCTCCCTCTTTAACTACTTCCCTCAGTAATCTCATCAGGACCCAAGAATTTAATTACCATGTCTATGCTGATGATTTTCATATCTACCTATCTTGCCCCAGTCTTTCTATTGACCCCCATCCAAGTCTCCAACTGCTTCATTAAGATATCTTGAACCCCTGTGTGTCCAGTAGACATCTTATACTCAACATGTCCAAAATTAAGCTCATCTTTCTCCCTAAACTCTCTTCCTCCCTATGTTCCCTATTACTGTAGAAGGCAACATCATTCCCTGAGGCTCTCAAATTGGCAACCTAGGTGTCATCCTCAACTTCTCACTCCCCATAGTCATCTGTTGCCAAAGCATGTTCATTGTAACTTAGCAACATCTCTCAAATATGCCCCCTTCTTTCCTTTGACTCTGACACAATTCTATTTGCATACCTTCATTATTCCATGCCTGGCCTTTTGCAAAAGCCTACTAATGGGTCTACCTGCTTCAAGTTTCTCCCCACTCCATCTCATTTACTATTCAGCCATTAAAATGATTTTCCTAAAGTGTAGAGCCTGCTTTTACAAAAATATTTATATCTCAGCAATACAATGATACAGGACAATTCTGAGGGACTTATGTCACAGAATGGTACATACCTCCCAGAGAAAGAACTGTTAGAGTCAGAATGCAGATCAAAGCATTTTTCACTTTAGTTTATTTGGGTTTTTGTTTTAGGGTTTGGGTTTTATATGATTATTCTCTTAGAGTAGTGAACAAAATGTGTAGGACTTAAATTAACATCCAGCAACTTCAAGTATTAATTTTATAAAGTTTATTAATAATAACTTGAAGTAGAAGGAATAAAAAGGAAATAGAAGTAAAAAAATTATTATTTAACAAAATTAAGACCACGTGACAAAGTTCTTCTTGCCTGTTTAAAAAGCCTGCTCCACCAAAGCCCCTAGAACAGGGGTCAGCAACGTATGGCTCTTGAGCCATATCTGGCTCTTTTGAGGGTCAGATATGGCTCTTTCTGCAGGAGCCATAAAGTCAATTTTTTTTCAGGCGCTGTTACAGGAGCGCACTGTGAGCACTGTATGGTTCTCACGAAATTACATTTTAAAAAATGTGGCTTTTATGGCTCTCACGGACAAAAAAGTTGCCGATCCCTGAACTAGAGGAAGACAAAAGAGCGAGAGGCAGGGCTACACCAAATTTTATATCCTCCCTGTGTCAGCATGGAAGGTGAGGAAAGTGGAGTGCTGGGAATTGTAGTTTTTAGGGTAACAGATTCTAATTACACAAATGGAAATGTGTTTCACATGATAATACAGGTCTAACCCAGATAGAATTGCTTGCCAGCCCCAGAAGGGGAAGGGAAGGGAAGAAGGGAGATAATTTGGATCATATACCTTCAGAAAACTTACGTGGAGGTTGTAGGTGCTAAACAACAACTCTAGTCCAACTATCAATAATATGGAATTAGGTCTTAATCAATGATACATGTAAAACCCAGTGGAATTGTGTGTCAGCTAAGGGGTGTTAAGGGAGTTTGGGGGAGAGGGAAAGAACCTGAAACATGTAACTATGGGAAAATTTCAAAATTAAAATTAAAAAAAGAAAAAGAAAAAAGAAAACTTATGCAAAATTTGTTATTACATGTAACTGGTAACATAAAATAAATAATAAATAATTAAACTATATCAGCTCTTTTTGTGGTGGCAAAGAACTGGAAACTTTGATGCCCATCAACTAGGGAACTGTGGCATATGATTGTACAGGAATGGAATACTGCTACATCATAAGAAATGATGAGCAAGACAATCATGGGAGCAGCTGGGTAGCTCAGTGGATTGAGAACCAGGCCTAGAGATAGGAGGTCCTCGGTTCAAGTCTGGCCTCAGACACTTCCCAGCTATGTGACCCTGGGCAAGACACTTAACCCCCATTGCCCACCCTTACCACTCTTCTGCCTTGGAGCCAATACACAGTGTTGACTTCAAGATGGAAGGTAAAGGTTTAAAAAAATTAAAAAAAAAAAAAAAAAAAAAAAGACAATCATGAAAAAACCTGGAAAGACTTACATGAAGTGAAACAAAGTGAAGTGAGCAGAACAAGGAGAATGTTAGACACAGTAACAGCAACATAATAAGGATAATCAACTGTGAATGAGTTAACTATTATCAGCAATTCAAGGATCCAGGACAATTCCAAGGGTCTCCGGCAAAAGAAGACTTTTCACTGTTATAGAAGGAACTGATAAGAGTCTGAATGCAGATTGAAGTGTGCCATTTTTCACTTTGTTTTCTCCATGAATTTTTCTCTAGTATAAGTGATATGTCTTCTTTTATAACAGATGAACATGGAAAAATATATATTGTATAATAGCACGTGTATAATCTAGATCATATTATCTGCCATCTTGGAGATGGGGGGAAGGAATGGAAAGAGGGAAAGAACTTGGATGGCAAAATGTCAGAAAACAATTATTGAAAATTATATCAACAGTAATCTGGAAAAAATTTTTTAATTTAATAAAGTGTAGGTTAGAACATGTCACTCTACCTATGTTCCCCCCACACACTTCCACTCAATAAACTCCAGTGGCTCCCTGTCACCTCCAGGATCAAATACAAAATGCTCTGCCCTTCATAACCTCCTACCTTTCTAGTCTTCTTGGACCTTAATCCCTGACACATACTCTGATTCAGTGACACTGACCTACTTGTTGTTCCGTGAACAAAACACTCCGCCTCTCAGCTCTGGACATTTTCTCTGAGTGTCTCCCATGACTAGAATTGTCTCCTTCCTCAGTGCTGTCTACTGGCTTCCTTTAAGGCTCAACTAAAGTTCCATTTTCTACAGGAAGCTTTTCCCAATTCATCTTAATTCTAGTGCCTTCCTTTTGTTAACTATTTCCTATTTATCTTGTATATGGCTTGTTTGTATATAGCTGTTGATTTGCAGTCTCCCTTCCCAGACTTTGAGTTCCTAGAGGGCAGAGACTATCTTGTGCCTCTTTTCATAACCCCAGTGTTTAGCCCAGTGCCTGGTACATAGTAAATGTTTAATAAATATTTATCAATTGATCGATGGATAGCAGTTACCTCCCTAAGGACCTAATCTACTACTGTGATTAGAAGTTAGATGAGAGGGCAGTTGGGTGGCTCAAAGAATTAAGAGCCAGGCCTAGAGCTGGGAGGTCCCAGATTCAAATCTGACCTCAGACACTTCCCAGCAGTGTGACCCTCATTGTCTAGCTCTTACTGCTCTTCTGCCTTCAAACCAATACACAGTACTGATTATAACGCGGAAGGTAAGGATTAAAAAAAAAAAAAAGTTAGATGAATGAGCCCAGAGAGGGGTGTTACACCATAAAATGGGCAGGCTTCTCTAATTAATCTAGGAACATATTGGATAACAGATTCAGAGATCTCAGAAAATTTCGACAGCCCTAGAATGTTGGACAAAATCTTATAAAGTGAAATTCAGTAGAGATACATGTAAAATTTTACACTTGAGTTTTTAAAAATTGAGTTTTCAGGAAAGTAGGGAAGAGACATGGCTGAACCTGAAAAATATTTAGGGATTTTAGTGAAATATAAGATCAAAAACCATTAGACATGGCAGTCAAAACTACTCAGGTGATCTTAATGTTCATTAAGATATAGTGGCCAGAACACACACATATACACACACATAGAGGAGTTAAAAGTCTTACTGTACTTTTCTTAGATTAGATCAGTGGATCCCAAACTTTTTTGACCTACTGCCCCCTTTCCAGAAAAAATATTACTTAGCCCCCTGGAAATTATTTTTTTTTAAATTTTAATAGCAATTAATAGGAAAGATAAATGCACCTGTGGCCATCACCGCCTCTCTAGATCACTGCAGCACCCACCAGGGGGCAGTAGCACCCACTTTGGGAATCACTGGATTAGATTATGTCCAAAATTCTGAGTTCTGAGTGCCATGTAGGAAAAACATTAACAAGCAGGGAGCATAATAATAATAATAACTAACATTTGTATAGTGCTTACTAAACACTTTGCAAATATTAATTACTTTGATCTTTGCAACAACCGTTGGAGATGGGTGCTATTAATATCCCCATTTTACAGCTGAGGAAACTAAGGCAAACAGCGGTTAAGTGACTTGCCCAGGATCACAGAGCTGATAAATGTCTGGGGACAGATTTGAACTCTCTTCCCAGCATTGTATCCCCTATATTGCATCCTTAAGCCAGAAGGATGACCAGGATTATGAAAGCACTAGATTTGCCATGAAAGGATGGGCTGAAGGAACTGTGTTTAGTACATAGAATACTTTGGGATACAGAATAGCCATCTTCAAATAGTTGAACACTACCTTGTAAAAAAGCAAATCAAATAGACTTGTTGTCTAGTCCCAATGGGCAGAAGTGGGAGGAATGGTTGAAAGTTTCAGAGAGACAGATTTAGGCTAAATATGAGGGGAAAAAATTCTTAACAATCAGAACTGCCAAAGCTGGAATTGCTTACTTCCCATCTCTCTCTCTAGAGGACTTTAAGCAAAGGCTAGAGATGTTAAAGAAGGGATTTTTAGTCAGGGATGGGTTGAACTAGATAGCTTCTAAGATCCCTTCCAATTCTGAATGTCTGTGAATCATGGCTTTTCCCATGACAAGAAAAGAAAAGAGCAAAGTTCATTTGCTTAACGGTTCTGAGCTGGTCACAGTATAAAATAGAATCATCAAATCTCCTGTTTGAAAGGAACCTCAGGGACCAACTACCCAATTGAGAATTCCTTTTACAACTTCCCAATTAAGTGGTTATCCAGACTTTACTCTTGGGCCTCTAATGAAAGGGAACCAACTTCACCCCAAAGCATCTAAACCAAAGCCTCCTGGCCCCCTAAACGCTTACAACGTAGAATAATCAACAACTACTTTACCCAGCTAGGCTTCACTTTCCTTATTGCTAAAATGGGGTTCGACTAAATGATCTCTAATGTTCTCCCCATCTCCAGAATCCAATAATCTCATGATATGAACCAGAAGATCAATTTAAGTGATATAATCACAACTTTTTGAAACAGAATCAATATTACTAATTTCTTAAGTCTGAGCTTCTTTAACCTATCACTCAGAAAATAAGACTGAAGGGTAAGAAGAATAAAGAAAAAAATGAGAAGTGGTTATTATTTTTAAATTGCAGAAAGGAAGTTGATTTGAATTCTGAAGAGATACTGACACAGGAAAAAGCTAAATACATCTTGCAAGTCAGGTTTGGCCCGCCCGGCTCGTGCCACCCTACCATGAATCTCCTTGCCTGTGCCTGGACAGCAACACGGTTCCACCAGCAGCTAACACTGACTAATAGCCATGGGACAGAGCAGCCTGGTGGGAGACAAGTGGCATTTCTTCAGGACCAGCCTGGCATCCATGGCACCTTCATGTCAGGACTATAGCCCCTGGACCATGAGCCTGGGTCTCTTTACCTACCAATCAGCCTGGGGAAAGAGGGAGAAAAGGGAGAGATGCCTGCCTGCTTCAGTCAACATTCACCCAACACATATTGATATTTATTGAGTCTGCTCTGAGCAAAGTACGATGGGCACTATGGAGCACTGTGGGGCACTGCAGGGCACTCTACTAAACACCACAGGGCACTGCGAACAAAAGCACACAGCCCAGTGGAAAGCAAGCTATCCCTCGCAGCCATGCAAATGAGATGGAAGAGGACTGGGGGAGAGAAGCCAATTCTGAACCATAGTTCTTTTCACCTATGCCTTTGTCATTTTGACTACCCGCTTTGGTAAAACAAGGATTAAGAGTTCCTACTCTGATCTGATTATGGAGGCTAGAGAAAAGGAGGGAGACGAATGGACAGGGGTTCGTGGAGCTGGGAGAAAGGGCTTCCAGGGAGCTGGGAGAAAGAAATCAGGACATACAACCTGGCCTCCTTCCATTCAGGACAAAGGGGCTCTAGGCTTTGCTGTTGAGAAGTTATAGTAGGATTAATCAGGGTCAAATGCTAAACAAAAGTATTAAGTAGGTACATAAAAGGAAAGAGAACCAAAGTGGGTATGTGCCCAAGCTCAGCAGGGGAATGGACTTACTGTGCAAGTTGGAGTACTGCCAGGGATGACTGGGTATTGATCTGGTAATATTTTGGGCTTTTGGTAGCTCTTTCCATCCATCCTCTGCTCTCTGCTGAGTTATATGTCCATGTAGCATTGACTTTTAGCTCTCTCTCAACTCACCTCGTCTGATCAATTACTAAAAAATTGCAAAATCCATTTTTTTAAATTTTTATCATTTTTTAATATTTTTTTCTATATTTACATAATTCATTTTCTTTTCCTCCCTTCTTTCCTCCCCACTCTTGGAGCCAATAAACAATTCCACTGGGTTATACAAATGTTATAATACATATTTCCATATTATTCACAAAATCCATTCATTTTTAAGGCAGTTTCCTCTGATTCAGGGTGAAAAGAGTACGGGACTTGGGATCAAAAGGCCTAAGTCCTGACACTTATGATGTATATGACCATGGATAAGACATTTGGCCCCTTCAAATGGGACTTAAAAGACATGGATTTGAGACAGCTCCATTGCTGGCTAGCTATGGGACTACTATTAAACTCTCTGAGTCTCTGTTTCCCCCTCTATAAAAAAATAATAAAATTTGAATTAACTAGAGGACACAAAGCCATTGTGAAGATAGCGCTTTGAAATACTAATGGCACATTATATAGTAGAAAGGGAAGGGAACATTTATTAAGTGCCTACTATGTGCCAGGCACTATAAAGCTAGGCACTTTATAAATATTATTTCACTGATCCTCACAACAACCCTGGGAAGTAGGTACTATTATTATCCCCATTTTACCATCCAGGAAATTGAGCCAAATAGAGGTCAGATGATTTGCCTAAGGTCATACAGCTAATTAAGAGTCTGAGGCTAGATATGTGAGCATGAAATCCCCCACCCCACTTTTATGATTATAATAGTATTAACTTTTATGATTAATTTTATAACACAATCATTAGTTTTGAGTTAATAATCAAATAATATAGTTTGCTTTATAAAAATTATAAACATTAGCTAAGAAAAATACTGTTTAGGGTGTTATCAAATCTTGTTTACAGGCATTTTGACCTTAAACCTATAACCCAAGAGTTTCCATTTAATTTAGCCCACCACAGCCGTCTCTGTGTATGACAGGATAGTCGGACAGGAGGTATATAGAGGGCGACTCTTGGGTATATGACAAGATAATCAGACAAGAGGTAGAGGGCTGCTTTGGGGGGCAAACATCAACTGTTGACTCCCAATATTATACCATGATCATCAGCAAAAATATTTAGACCCTGACTGATTATTGCAGACCCTTGGAAAGGTCAGCCATTATAATAGACATAAGATACCACCTATAGTGATTATTTTTGTACTTTCCAGCTTAATCAGTATTTGTGTCATTAATTAAGAACTGCCCATGTGAAAGATTTTGCATCCATTCCATTTTAATTTTGATTGTATTTTCTGTTACTAAGTCATCAGACTTCTTGGCATAAAAGAGGCTATCTCCTAAGGCTGGGGTCTCTGGTCTAGATCTTGACCAGAGTTCGGCTTTATTGTGAGACTGGCCTCCTCTTAATAAACCTATCATTCAGCTTGGAGACCATATTGGTGGGATAAATTTCTGCCACATTTATGAACTCAGATCTTCCTGACTCCAGACTCAGGGACTACTTACCATTTAGTTGCCTTGTTATATAGTATGATTTAATTAGTACTTTAATGTTTTTAAATCACTTTATATTCATTGTCATTGATCCCAGGTACTATAAAGATTGGCAATGGTATGTATAAAGTTTTCGAAGTGTCTTACATATATTAACTCATTTGATCCTTACAACAACTCTAGTAGATAGATGCTATTATTATTTCCTTTTACAGATAAAGAAACTGAGGCAAGCAGAGGTTAAGTGAGTTGCCCAGGATCATACATCTAATAAAGGTCTAAGGCAGGATTCAAACTCAGGTCTTATTGACTCCCAGTCCAGGACTCTGGTGGAATGTCAAGTTACTGGGTTAATATCAGAAGCATAGAAGGTAAGAACAAAGAATGAGTGAAATGAGATCCCAAGGGTTCAGCGTGGCTAGAGTAAGAAAGAATGATCATTTCATGAGAGGTAGTGCACATTGACTTCTCACTCTTGTTCAGCTGCCTGCATGCAGAATACTTCCTGAGAGGCACTACAGTGCATGCGTGTCTACTCAATACATAGAGCATCTATCAGGTTTTGGAGACATCCAGAAAATGTTAGAGGAATAAAGTTTCCTAAAGCATTGGAATTCCATCCTGATGCCAATGAGGGTTGGAAATGGGTGCAAGGAGATTCATTGTGTTAGGGTGAAAATTAGCACTTAAAGCTAGAGGAGACAGAAATCTTATAAGCTACAAAAATGAGAACCTCACCCATGTCTGAATTAGGGCAAAGAACTCTAGGACATTGTTTGCTTGCTCCTAGACCAGAAGAGGAGAAGGAAATTAGGGCAATGGTGGAGGAAAGGGGAGGGAGGAAAGAATGGAGAAAACCCAATAAGGCGAAGAAAGAAACAACAAAAGACTATGGTGGGCCCTATGCCCCCTTTTTTTTCTTTTTTATCTTTTCTCTGTTCAGAGGAAAGATCAGAGACCAGAAGAGTGAACTAGCTTCAGGGAGAGGAAAGCATTCCCTGGAACCATTAATTCTGCTTTGGAGCAGAAACAACTGGGAGTTCCATGTGCTCATTTACATCTTTCTTTCTCACTCCACTGGAAAAGAGAATTCTGAATTGTGGTCTTTCCCAGTCAAAGAAACCTAGCAACTAGGGGTGGTGGTAGAAATTTATCAAGGGTTCCTATAAAAGCATGGGGCAAGAGAGAGGATGAAGGGGGAAATCTAGGCAAGGTAAAAACAAAAGATGTCAATAAACATTTTTTTTAAAGCACATGGCAAAAATAGACCAGTTGTTGGCCATATAGCCCTAGAGGGAGTTCAGACCCAATATGCTTGAGTCCCAAAGTCCTGGGCAGATTGTGAAAATATAAATTCCTGAGTGGACTGATCTCACAATCCGTCCTTTGCTTGGATGGGACTAGCATTGGGGGTTGCCTATAGAGCAAAGGTTCTTAACCTGGGATCCATGAACTTTTTTTTTTAATACTTTGATAACTATTTTTATTTAATTCATTTTCTTCAAAAATCCTATAAATTTTATTGTATGAATGCTAAAACATTTTGAGAGAGAATCTGTAGGTTTCACCAGACTGCCAGAAAGTAAGACCCCTTGCTCTATAAAGACCCCAAATTCAAGAGTTAAAAGCTGACCTCTTAGAAAGAATAAGGGAGTTCCTGAGTAGTATGTCTCCTAGAGAAATAAAAGGCTCCTCTATGTAGCCCCTATGGCAGAATTACCGTGCCTCCAATATTTTACCATCTTCCTCCCACCAAAACCTTGGACACTGTCCTTAAGGTCTGATAACTGAATTTTTTTTTAATTTTTTATTTAAATTATTTTTCCATGTTTACATGATTCATTTTCTTTCCCACTCCCCTTCCTCCCACCTCCCAGAGCCAACAAGCAATTCTACTGGGTTATACAAATGTTGATAACTGAATATTGCCTGGGACTTGTTCCATAACACTGTATCCATAACACTCCCCAACTACTTCCACATTGTTACTATGCCCATACCCTCCCTTTACCCTTTCTAGTTCTCTTTTTTATGTTTTGTTTCCCCATTAGAAAATAATCTACCTAGCCTAACAGATAATCAAATATATCCTATATATAATCTATACATGCTAACCTCTCTGAGAGAAAGGCCTCCCTGGTTTGCTTATATTTGTATTTCCCCTGTTTTTCAGAGTGCATAGCATATAGTAAATGCTTAACAAATGGTTTCTTTACATGGATCAGCAAGACACTGCCACCGTCCCACCACCCCCAGAGTAGAGTAATTCAGACAGTACAAATTTGAAGGAAGAGTTCTTCTGAGCCAATGGTTCCTGCTTACAGAGAACTCTTCTGTGGGGCTCAAAGCCACAAGGTGATGAGGAGAAAATGGAGGGAAGGGAAGAAAAACAACAGAAATTACAGATTTTGTTGGGAGTTTTTGAGAGCCTAAGGATTAATAAAAATAAAATAAAAGAATAAAGAATAGAATTTTTAAAAATACTTTTAGTAGAGACACCAGAAAAATGAACATGATATGATAGGTATTCTTTGATGCAGGATATAAGCTGTTCCTCAAGAAAAATGCAGACATGGAGACAAAAAGAAGTAATGGCATCACTGAAGAAATATCCCAGCCACTAAGAAAGAATAAATTGCTGATACTGGTGGTAATCCCAGTTCTATGAATCACATCCTGAGATCTATACCTCCACTTTTTCCAAAGCCCCTAATCTTTCCAATTGTCAGAGTTAGGCAAGGGTAAAAGAGTCAGATTCTGGTAAAATGTAGTCCAAACTTCCTCTTCCTTCCCTGCCCTATCAGAAACAATTCAGCCAAATGTGGGGCTGGAGAAAATAGAATGCTGGGTCTGATCATCTTCTCTAACCCATTTTATTCATAGCTCTGGTTTCATGGGCACCTCGAATTCCTAGAGTTCACCAGTTGGTGATATGTTTAGAACATAAATTTCTGGGACAGTTTTTGGAGGCTTCTGGGAAAGAGAAATTGGAAACCCAAGCAAGCAGCCATTTGCAAGTTCCAGTGTCAGCTTCCCTATCCCTTCCTCCATGGCCCAACAAGCAAGCTCTAATTGCAGACCATGGAACAGGAAGCAGCCTTCTTGCCTAGCCTGCAAGAACTGATGGGGCATGCATGGTGAGACTTAAGCAGCTGGAAAGAACTTTGCATTTCCCTTCAGCTGCCTATTAAAGAGGGATTAACTCAAAACTGATATCTCTGTTAAGCTGGTGAACCCTATCTTCTCCCTTTGGGAGAGGGCTAAGCTGGGGAGGAGAAACTGATTCTGCCTTGGAAATCAGCAGTGCACCACCATCTTCTTATCCAAGGGAGCTGTTTCCTTCCCTCTCCCATAATTTTCAGCTATTACTTTGTTCCTTTCCTTTATTTTTTTTTTAACCCTTAACTGCTGTGTATTGGCTCCTAGGTGGAAGAGTGGTAAGGGTGGGCAATGGGGGTCAAGTGACTTGCCCAGGGTCACACAGCTGGGAAGTGGCTGAGGCTGGATTTGAACCTAGGACCGCCTGTCTCAATCCACTGAGCCACCCAGCTGCCCCCTCTCTATTTTATTTTTGCTACATACGTATTCTCTCTGAACAAATACATACATATGTATATGTGTATACATATATTTTATTTTTATAAATTTAAATTGTGCTGTAGAGGAAATATAGCCCCTTGTAGCAGCCACACACCATTAATCCATCTAAGCTGACAGACAGGCTTAAAACCCATCAGTGAGTTAGGGGGAAGGTCTACTCCAAGCACGGGAAGACTTCCAGGGGCAGAAGGGACTGTTTAGAACAATTCGTTTCAATGGCCATGAAGGTGGCTGAAGTTGGGACTATGGAATACTTAGGGCTTGGTCAAGCATGGAAGACACCAAAGTCATCCACCAAATCTCTAGCCATCACTAGTCATCCTGACTAGACTTTTTGCCTGGGGAAGAGGGAGTGAAAGCTTGAAGGAGGAAGAACCATAACAATAGACCCTTGAGGCAAAATCAAGCTAAGCCTAAGAAAAGGGAATCTTGACTAGGAGTAAAACCTCTTGCTCTTTAGGAAAGTCATCCCTTGGCCAACAAATGGCTGAACAAATCTCGATATATGATGGTGATGGGCCCCTCGTGGATCGTACTCATTCTGAGTCCAATGTGAAAAATGGAGGCCAACAGAGTGTACATGATCCAGCTCGAACCAGTTCTCAGGGCTGAGTGTTAAATTTTCCTTGTGAGTATTTACACCGTGGAAATCAGTAAATATTACAAGTCTGAGTTTGATGTGGCAACTGAGGTTTTTTTGAAACCCCAAGTTTGCCCCTTGTGCTTTGGGAACTTGCCTTGGGGGGGGAAAGTCCCCAACTAACCTGACTGACCCTACCTCTGAACTGAACTTTGAGGTACTTAATGATCCCATTTTATTTTTAAATATATTTATTTTTTTAAGATTTTTTTAATTGACATTTTTATTTAATTAATTAATTTAGAATATTTTTCCATGGTTCCATGATTCATGTTCTTTCCCTCCCCTCTGACACCCTCTAAGGGCAATTCCACTGGGTTTTATATGTAAATGATCCCATTTTAAATGAGATTAGAACACAACCAAGTCTTGGGAATTTCTCCCATATTAATCAGAGACCCCTCTCAAGAGACCCCTGGCTGGAAACATCTTTTCGTGGCTAATGTAAAGCATCATCCTCTTCCTGTCAGTCAAGCCCTGGACTCCTCATTTCCTGGTATCCATTGTAGAGCTAATCAATCCTATTTCCGGGCCCTTTGTTCCCCCAAAAGGTATAGTTCTGTTACTCTTTGGAGAATCCTCTTTGGCAGTGCGTTCTCCCAGAGACACAGTTCCCAGAGTCCCAGAGCTTTGGCTCTGTGTGGCACGAAATATTAAGAACTTGTCTCTCATCCTGATTAAAGATTTGGTTTTTATGACTATTTTAGTGGTTCTGAGTTTTTCCAAGTTGACAGATGTATTGTATTGTTGCTTTCTAAATTTAAGAAAGCAATGGAGAAAATGTTAATAATGCAGATTAAATTTAGAAGCGTGTCATGTATTTTGGGGGAGGGGGGAGGAGGTGAAGAAATGATTGTTAAACATTTACCAGCATACCACTGGATGTAGAAGTCTCATCCAGAAAGGATAATAGTAACAGGAACAGAAAGGGGATATTAGTAATAATAGCTAGCATTTTCCTGGAAGGAAGGAAACAAGCATTTATTAAGTACCTACTATGTGCCAGGTGCTTTACAATTACAAAAATATTATATTTCATATTCATAACAACCCCAAGGGACAGAGGTATTATTATTGTCCTCATTTTATAATTGAGGAAACTGAGTCAAACAGAGGCTAAGTGACTTGCCCAGTAAATATATATATATATATATATAAAGGGTCTGAACTTGGGTCTCCCTGACTCCAGATCCAGTACTCTTTTCATGGAGTCCTGTATTGACCTCCATAGTGCAGTCACAGGATTAGAGGACCAGGAAAGGACTTTAGAAACCATCCAGTCCAACTCCTTAATTTTCTAGATGATGAAACTGAAGCCGGGAGGGAGAGAGATGCCCTGCCCAAGGACACACAGATAAGAATTCGGTCTCACTCTTGACTCCAGATCTAGGCTTTCGGTGCACCCTCCATCCTTCAGCCCAGGAGCTATGAATGCTTCTCAGGTGTCCTCAGCGGCTCTCTTTGTCGATCCCTGCCTCTTGCCATCTCTCTTTCCTCCTTCCTATTCCCAGACACCCCGCCGTCCTGGGCCATAACTATGAGCTTCCTTCAGCTTGGCAAGGGCCATGTTTTCTCAGCCTGTTGCCTTGGAAGCACAAGTGTACTTTCTTAACTCAGAAAAGGGTTCTTTGGTTGAGGGAAACTGCTCTGCAACCCCAACTGAGGAAGGCTGATTTAAGTGCCCTCAAAGTTAAGCTGAGCCAGGTTGATTGTCATGCAAATTTATGCAAATTAAACGAAAGGAAAAGCCACAGGGGAGGGGGTCCTTTGAGTACATCCAAGCTGCAGTCATAACTTAAAGGGACAGGAACCTTGCTATGATTTTCCCTTCCGTGCACTCAGGAACCGCAAGAGGAATGAAAGAAAAGGAGAGAGCGAGGGATTTTGCACAGGTCTCAGGATCAAGTTTCCCAACAATCTAGCAAGAATAAGGAGGTTGGAGGAGCAGGGACAAGGATGTTTTTTTTGTGTGTGTGTGGAGAGAAGAACTCCTATTTACTTCTCCAAACTTATCTCCCTGGCTATCTAATAGGCAATCTCCAGCCAATTTATTCTGAGTATTTCACCTCCCTCTGTTTGCTTATTTCCCCCTAACTCGATGTCCTTTCCTGCTTCTAGACATTATTCCTTCTTTTTAGTCCATCTTAAGTCCAGCATCCTTTGTAAAGCGCCCAATGACAGATCTCCTTTCTGGTCTCTTGCCATTGGTTCTCCCATTCATTTGTACTTAGCTTGTGCTACCTCGTGTTACTTTATGTGTTCATATAAGTGTCTTCTCATGAGAATAATTTACAGTGACCACAATAATGTAAAGAAAAACATCACTGACTTCTGAACTCTGAGCAATGCAACAACCAAACACAATTTCAGAAAACTAATGGAAAAGCGTGTCTCCAGGCTCTTACCTGAGAGGTAGGAGACTAGAGGGGAATAATAAAATGTGGCCATTGTGTTGATTTGTTTTGCTTGACTATATTGATTTGTCACAAGGGAGACTGGGGTGGGGGGGTAAGTGGGAAATAACAGTGATGTAAAAAAGAAATGAAAAGAATATCAATAAAGTATAAATAATGAATGAATGAATGTCCTGTCTTCTCAACTTGATTATGAGCCCTTCAAGGGCAAGGACTATGTTTTCTATTTTGTACTCCCTGGTCTGTCTTCACTCAGTAGGTGCTCAATCTGATGATGATAATAATAATCATTCATATTTATGAAGTGTATTATGGTTTATAAATCTCTTTCCTCAGAACTGTAACCCAAGACTCAGCCCCTGCTCTCTCCCTTCCTCCCTCACCCAACTCTGAGCTCACATAGGCTGAATCAGCTCTTGGGTTATGACATTCAGAGAGTCTTTCCTATTTGGGTTTTTTTTTTTATCTCCATTCGGATTTTACTCAGGGATAATCTCCAATCACTGCTCATGTCTAAGTTTCTGTAAATATAGGTATAAAGATTTCCCAGTCCTGGGGGCAGCTGGGTAGCTCAGTGGATTGAGAGCCAGCCTTAGAGATGGGAGGTCCTAGGTTCAAATCTGGCCTC
Source organism: Gracilinanus agilis (assembly GCF_016433145.1). Taxonomy (NCBI): domain Eukaryota; kingdom Metazoa; phylum Chordata; class Mammalia; order Didelphimorphia; family Didelphidae; genus Gracilinanus; species Gracilinanus agilis. Next base: position 601,733,057 of record NC_058131.1, on the reverse strand, counting down.
AGACACGTCCTAGCTATGTGACCCTGGGCAAGTCACTTGACCCCCATTGCCTACCCTTACCACTCTTCTGCCTTGGAGCCAATACACAGTATTGACTCCAAGACAGAAAGTAAGGGTTTAAAAACAAAATTAAAAAAAAAAAAAGATTTCCCAGTCCTGTATAAGTATTTGAGGTAACAAATGAATATCAGGTACAAAATGGCCTTTATTTCATAGAAATAGACATAGAAAGACATAAGATAAAAAGAAATCACAAAGGGCAGCTAGGTGGCTCAGTGGATAGAGAGCCAGATCTGAAGATGGGAGATCCTGGTTTCAAATCTAGCCTCAGATTCTTCACTTAACCTCAATTGCTTGGCCCTTACTGTTCTTCTATCTTAGAATTGATACTTATTATTGATTCGAAGGAAGGAAGGAAGGAAGGAAGAAAGAAAGAAAGAAAGAAAGAAAGAAAGAAAGAAAGAAAGAAAGAAAGAAAGAAAGAAAGAAAGAAAGAAAGAAAGAAAGAAAGAAAGAAAGAAAGAAAGAAAGAAAGAAAAAAGAATAAACAGAAATAGAAAAGACAAGGCACTTGTAATACTTCCCCTGAGAAAGAAGTGAACTTGGGGTGTCCATCCAGGCAATACTCTGACATTCTAAGGAATCCCTAGGTCTCGTAAAGAATCTGTGCAATAGACAGTCTATGATAAACCCAAAGAGCCCAACTTTGGGGACAAAAATCCACTATTAGACAAAAACTGCTGGGAAAATCAGAAAACAAATTGGGAGAGATTAGGTTTAGATCAACATCTCACACCCTACACCAAGATAAATTCAGAATGGGTGAATGACTTGAATATAAAGAAGGAAACTATAAGTAAATTAGGTGAACACAAAATAGTATACTTGTCAGATCTCTGGGAAAGGAAAGATTTTAAAACCTAGCAAGAGTTAGAAAAAAATTACAAAATGTAAAATAAATAATTTTGATTACATTAAATCAGAAAGGTTTTGTACAAACAAAAACAATGCAACCAAAATCAGAAGGGAAACAACAAACTGGGAAAAAAATCTTTATAACAAAAAAACTCTGACAGAGGCCTAATTACTCAAATATACAAGGAGCTAAATCAATTTTATAAAAAAATCAAGCCATTCCCCAATTGATAAATGGGCAAGGGACATGAATAGGCAATTTTCAGATAAAGAAATCAAAACTATCAATAAGCATAGGAGAAAGTGTTCCAAATCTCTAATAATTAGAGAAATGCAAATCAAAACAACTCTGAGATACCACCGCATACCTAGCAAATTGGCTAACATGACAGCAAAGGAAAGTAATAAATGTTGGAGGGGACTTGGCAAAATTGGGACATTAATGCATTACTGGTGGAATTGTGAACTGATCTAACCATTCTGGATGGCAATTTGGAACTATACTCAAAGCCGTCTGCCCTTTGATCCAGCCATACCATTGCTGGGTTTGTACCCCAAAGAGATCATAGATAAACAGACTTGTACAAAAATATTTATAGCAGAGCTCTTTGTGGTGGCAAAAAACTGGAAAACAAGGTTATGTCCTTCAATTGGTCAATGGCTGAACAAATTGTGGTATATGCTGGTGATGGAATACTATTGTGCTCAAAGGAATAATAAACTGGAGGAGTTCCATGTGAACTGGAAAGACCTCCAGGAACTGATGCAGAGCGAAAGGAGCAGAGCCAGGAGAACATTGTACACAGAGACTGATACACTGTGGTAACATCAAATGTAATGGACTTCTGTACTGGCAGCAATGCAATGACCCAGGACAATTCTGAGGGATTTATGGAAAAGAACACTACCCACATTCAGAGGAAGAACTACAGGAGTGGAAACACAGAAGAAAAACAACCGCTTGAACACATAGCTTGATGCAGACATGATTGGCGGACATGTTTGGAGATGTAGACTTGAAACGATCACACCAATGCAACTATCAATAATTTGGAAATAGGTCTTGATCGATGACACATGTTAAAACCAGTGGAAATGTGCATCTTCAGGGGGTGGGGTGGGAGTTGGGGAGGTGGAAGGGAGAGTAAGAACATCAATCATGTAACCATGGAAAATTTTTCTAAAAAATAAAAATTTAAATAAAAAAAGGAAAAAAAGAATCTATGCAGTTTCTCTCAGACTAATAGTGTCCCCTATTATTTGTTCTACCCTTTGGGACAAGTGAGCAAATGGACTTGGGCTCATTTATAAGGGAAATATACTTAAGGACAACTAGACAAGTAGCCTCTTTCCCATTTGACCAACTCTGTCCTAATCCTGGGAGATGTCAAAGACTTGACCCTTATTCCTCCCCTTGATGTAGTTTTATCTCTTATTGGTCCTCCATCAGCAGGCACCATGTTGATGAAACCCTTGAAGTATGCTGTTTAGGAAAAACCTTTCTCCTTTGAATTTGAAGTTATTTTTGAGAGAGTCCCCAAAGCTGGCACTACCCAAGAAATTTCCCTTTTCTAGCTAGAAAGCTAGATTCTGAGATAACACTACCTAGAAAATTGCCCTTCTCTAGCGAAAAGGAAAGATTCTAAGACTCCAATTTAGGATTACAAGAGGGGAAGGGGGAAGGAGAAAAGCAATTTTTACATTAGTTTTTTTAATTGAGTTTTATTTTTTAGTTACACGTATAAACAATTGTCAAAAATTGTTTTCTGACATTTTGCAATTCAGATCTTCTCTCCCTCTGTCCCCCACTCCCTCAGGTGGTATCAGTGCTTTCATGAAATATGCATTTCCACATTCCCCATGTCATGACTGAAGATACACATTATATATACCAAAAAAAAACTTCATGCAGAAAATAAAGTGAAGGATGGAGTGCTTTGATCTGTAATCAGATTCTAACAGTTCCTCCTTTGATTGTGGATAGCATTTTTTTTTGTTATGAGTCCCATGGAGTTATCTTGAAACCTTACTTTGCTGATAATAGTTTAGTCTTTCACAGATGATCATCATATAATATTTCTGTTACTATATACACTGTTCTGGTTATGCTCACTTCACTTCGTATCAGTTCATGTAAGTCTTTCCAGGATTTTCTGAACTCATCCTGCACATCATTTCTTATGGCAAAATAGTTTTCCATTACAATTGTGAAAATTAACACTAGCCTGTACCTTTTTCTTTGTTACCCAAAGATTAACTTTGGATTTTAAAGCAAAAGATCTTATTTCTGAACCTCTGAACTGTGTCTTTGAGGCAATGGAAGACATCCTCATACAATGCTGAAAGATGCTATATCGGTGCTCTGCAGTCATTCTAAGGCCTGAGTGGTGACTCCTGGCATCCAGAAGATCTTCTGATCTGGACTCAGATCGGAGTTCTCCAAATCAGAGGGGCTCAGAAAAGGGATATCACTAGGAGCATAAACTGGAGAAAGAGAAGGAAGGAGCCCTCTTTTGCCTCAGAACCAAGGACAGAGTAAGTGGCTAGGGGAATACAGGTAGGACTGTGGCTTGACTGCACAGCTGGCTTGGGGAAGCAGGCTTGGAGAGTGCCAGCATGGGCAAGCTGGCTCAGGGACAGCTAAGGGAGCCCCAGAACACATACATAAGCATCTGGCCCCATGTGGCTGGTACCTTCTTTTTCTCTGGCCTGCTTTTTGTAATTTAATAAATAATTATAAATTAAAATATAGTCTCCAGAGAATTTTAATCTTAACACACAACCATATGCCACAGCTTAGGAATAAGCATTTCTTAAAGCATTTACTAACCACCTACTATGTGCCAGACAGTGCCAAGCATTTTACAAATATTACCTCATTTGATCCTCACAACAACTCTAGGAGGTAAATGCTATTATGGTCTTCTTTACATAGTTGAGGAAACTGAAGCAGACAGATATTAAGTGACTTACCCAAGATCACATAGCTAATAAGTGCTTGAGGCCAGATTTTAATTCAAGTTACCCTGACTCTAGGCTCAGCACTCTATCCAATGTGCCATCAGCTGCCTTCTTCAGAAGAGAGGAGAGATGGAGGGAGGGAAAAAGAAAAGAATAAGATGTAGATTTTTGGACATAGCCAATGTAAGAATTTGTTTCTCTTGGTTAAGCATATTTATTATAATTTATTACATACAATAAATTACATTTATTGTTGTTGTGTTATACATTATATTATGATATATAAAAATAAATGGCAACTCAAAAAAGAGAATCCATCTTCCCCAGGGTCCTAATCAATCATCTTGGGAACAGCTCTAATCCCTAAAACTCAAACCTTGTTGTCTCAACAGGCATGAATGGCATGTTAATACTCTCCATGTGGAGATGCCCATCAGATGCTTTGAAGGTTCATGATGCCCTAAGCTCACCAACCTGATTAGGGAGCTCATTAAGTTGATCAGAAAACTCCTTGATCAATTCCTCCTTCTATAACAACACAGTAAGCAGGTTTATCATTATTTTTAGTAGTATTATTCCATTTATAAATAAGAGAACTGAGGAGGCCTATAGAATATAAGCTCCTTGAGGGCAAAGACAGTGTTGCTTTTTGTATTCCCACCACCTAGCACAGTATACAAAGGAAGCACTCACATGTTTGTTGAATACAATTGTGATTTGTCGGTGGTCCCCTAATTGATAAGTCATAGAGCCAAGACTCAAATCCAGCTCCTCTGGATACCAAGTTCATCAGTGCTCTGCCCCTAGGCAGACCTCCCTTCCCAAGTCCTTGGAGAGATAGCTGGAAAGCTATAGTTCCTCTCTGACAAATCTTGCTCATAATAGGTAGAGGCCAAAAGGGATTAAAGATCATGCCAGGATAGATAAAGAATTTGAAGGGACATCGGAGAGTCTGGCAGGAAGGGAGGAAAGAGAGGCTGAAATGGAATCCATTGGGACTTTCCTAGGACGAAGAAGAGAAGCTGGCTTACTTGTGAAAAGCAAAAAAGCCAACTCTAGACATCTGGCAAGAATCAAGGAACACCAACCAGGAAGGCATCAAGAGGGGAAATTTGAGGTTAATAGGAAAAGGGAGTCTCTAAATACAGTGAGATTCTGAGTGAGACAATCTCCTTTGAACAGGCCTAAGAAATGGCCCTTATGCCAAGTCCCAAGACAGAGGCCCCAGAGAACTCAGGCCAGGCTTGTTCTAATAAAGCCTACAAAGTTGCCAAACAAAGAGCCAATGGCTGATTGCCCTCTGGGGTAATCAGTCCAATGGGACCTTGGCCAGGGAGGATAGAATTGGCTGGATATTGTTACTGATTTAAATAGGTTCATTAAAGTTCAACAGCTGGTAGCTCTTCTCATTTTTAAAAAATTACAACATTTAAAAGTAAATCCAATTAACAAATTTATAATTAATTGCTGAATAAGAACAATGGAGAGAGTTCCAGTCTTGGGATCTGGAAGACCTGGATTCAAATTCCACATCTAATATTAGCTCTCACCATGTCTCAATGTCCTCATCTGTAAAAGAGGGATAATAGTACCTACAGTACTTATTCAATTCAAACACCATTTATTATGTGCACTAAGTGATTGGAATTAAAAAAAAAAAGGACAAAAGGAGAAAGCATTTAGTGCAGCTAATACAAGACTGGTCTGGTAGTAATCTCTTCTCTCTCTTTTTTAATCCTTACCTTCCATCTTAGAATGACTACTATTTATTGATTCTAAGGAAGAAGAGTGGTTAGGATGAGGCAATGGGAGTTAGGGTACTTGCCCAGGATCACACAGCTAGGAAGTATCTGAGGTCACCTCCCATCTCCTGGCCTGGCTCTCTATCCACTGAGCCACCTAGTTGCCCCTTTAATCTCTTTAAAAATATTATCTCATTTTATCTTTCTAACATCCCTGGCGTTATAATTATCTCAATTTCACAACTGAGGAAACTGAGGTAGAGAGAAATGAAGCAATTTGCCCAGGTCATGCAACCACTAAGTGCCTTGGGCAAGATTTAAATCTGACTCCAGGGCCAGTACTCTATGCACTAGCTCCATTTAATTGTCTCTAAATGCCAAAAAATGAAAACAGAGCTTACCCTGGAGAAGCTTTTAGCCTACTGGAGAGAAACATGTACAGTACAAGTATATGTAAATACAAGATATATGCAGAATAATTTCAAGGCTGAAGAGGTACTAACAGCTGGCGAGATAGGAAATACCTCGTATCAGAGGAGACACTTGACAGGTCAGGATAGGTGGCATTCTATGTGAAGGGCAGCCCTCCAAAGGCACCTAGACATCCATGGAGAATTGCAAGTAGGTACATTGATTTGGAACATTGGCTTCTCCAGTTCCTGAGGGGGAGTAATGTGAGATGAGTCTAGAGATAGGTTGGAGTCAGATAGACCAAAAGGCTTAGGCTGCGGTGATGCTCAGCTGAGATAATGTGTTTGTAATAGCTCGCTCTTAATGAGAACTCTCCAACTCAGCTTCAGCCACAAAGATGGGGCAAAGATGCTGCTTGCTGTTCATCAGAGAAATCTCCAGAAAGTCAGATTCTGAGGGGATTCCAGGATTGCATCCCATGGAATGAGTTTCTAAGAGGACGAAAAAGAGATGGGGAGTTGCAAAGGAAAAGGGAGTCCTGGGGTGTTGCTGGCAAATCTTGATTAAGGACACAAGGAGAGAGGATGTAGAAGTTTAGAAATATAAAGACTTCACACGTGTGAACAAAGGCAAAGAAGAAAACTCCAGGCTATGATCCTAGTGAGGGGGCAGAAAATCGAGCACATGGATCAATAGTCCCATGGTACCCTCTATCGCAGGAGTCCCAGTAGAACAGATTTTCCTAGAGCCAAGCCGAGTGACTTCCACAGATTTCACCGCGTCCCCAGAGGTGATTAGTGGGTCTCCTTGCTGTCTACAGAGAGCATATTGAGAAGGCACGGGTGAACTTGTAAGTTTTCTTGGTAGGTTTCTATCCCACCCAACACCTAGAGATGTGTATGGAATTTTCTGTATGGAAACAGAGGATGATTTCACTACTTAATTCCCTCTTATTGTTTTATGTCTTAAGATTATATTGTTTCATATCTTAAGAGCTCTTCGATACCGTTGAATAACAACAAAATACTGTTTGATCTTGGTGCCTCTTCTTGTATGCTGCCATAAGAGAGAACTTTGTCCTGAAAGGGCTTCAGCCCATGAGTTTCATAACCAGTTACCCAAAACAGTCACGCAGATCCTAGGAAAAATATCAAGGAGTACAGAATCAGTTTTTTTTTTGAGAGTTCAGGTCTAAGTTATTGCTCAGGTAAAGCACTATGGATGCTTTAAAGGGCTATAAAAATAGCACTATTATATTACATTACTTTACAATGACAAACTTTACAATATTAGTATCTTTATACTTTATATACATCATTGCTTTACATTTACATATATTTGTTTCCTGATTACTTTACATATTCAATTTATAGTTAATATGCTCCACATTCCATAAATAAATTAAGTGATGTGATAATATGTTATTATATTTCTTTTTTTTTTTAAACCCTTAACTTCTGCGTATTGGCTCCTAGGTGGAAGAGTGGTAAGGGTGGGCAATGGGGGTCAAGTGACTTGCCCAGGGTCATACAGCTGGGAAGTGTCTGAGGCCAGATTATGTTATATTTCTAAGATGATAAATTTATGTTAGAACTACAAAGAGAGCTTTTAGGAAATAGTAGATATAAATTCATATTTTCCCAAAAGGTTCTTTTCCTGAAGGAAAAAGGAGGGGGGAAAGGGAAAAATATTCTACCCCCCCCTTATCTCAGCATTCCCCCTTTCCCTTTGCCCTCCATAACTTTACCATTTGCAGAAACTGAGCATCTTTATTTTCTATTTGAGGCAGAGCTGAAGATGTGATAAGGGTTTTAGAGCTGGAGTCCCAGGGGACCTGAATTCCAATGGCTGCCTCCCATGCTTCTAGTGAAGAACATTTAGCCTCCTGAGTCTGAGCCTCAATTTCCTCATCTGTGAAATAAGGGATTATTTACTAAACAAAAAAACAAAAAACAAACAAAAAATCATTTACTAAACAAAAGCATAAGGACTCCTTGCCTATACAACACTACATAAAAGGCTATAAACTCTAAGACTGTAAAACACTATATAAACACTGTTAGGCTGTGGGGCTCTGCTCTCCTCCATGTCTTCTCTTCCTCCTCCCTTCTAAATGGGAAAGAAGCTAGAGCCTCTGTCCTTCTGAGCCCAACTCAAGCCTTATCTCGTCTGACCACCCCAGTCCATTTTCCTTTTCTCCTTTTCTAAAAATCCTAGTGTTCCCACTCTGGCATTTAATTATCCAAGTACTGTTTGTATTCTTACTTAACTGCTCCACATATTTAAGTCTCCTTTGCCCATTTAGACTAGAAGGTCCTTGGAGGCAGGAACAATTTTGTTTTGTTTTTTTTTATGTCTTTTGTATATCTCCAAGTACTTAGAACAGTGCTGGGTCCATAACAGCCTCTCACAGAACAACTTTCAATTGAACTGAAATAACCTGATTTCAAATTGGAACTGCAGCTAAGAGTCTTGTTCCAGGCTCAAGAATGTCTATCTTTGTTGTTCTTAGGCAACCATAGAATAAAGGTCTCTGGGAATAACCCTGTTAGGATAATAGAGAATTCATAGGACAAAAATGTCTTGACCTTTTACAAGTTTAATTCACTTCAAGGAGTACCTACTATGTTCAAGGCACCGTGTTAAAGCAAGGGAACCAGGAACTTACAATGTAGTGGGAAGGCTACAACATGCACCTAGATGAATTTCATGATAGAATGCAATAGGGACAGAAGAGAGGAAAAGGCAAAGGGCCATAAGAAATTCTGAGGAAGGAGGCAGTCCCTTTAAGCTAAGGATAAAAGGCAAGACTTTGTGGCCCCTGAGCTGGGCCTTGGAGAAAGAATAGAATTGCAACAGATGGAAATAAATGGCATGAAACTGTGGAGGACAAGGTTCCTAAATACAAAGGAAGCAGAGGACAGAAAGGGCTAGGAACATCTAGCAAGTCAATTTGACTAGAACAAAGAGTACACAGAAAGACTTACTTACTCAAGCATGGCCTCCGCAGTTTTCTCAGGAAGGCTATTTGGAAGAGAAGGATCTTTCTTTGCTTTTCTTTAAAAAAAGAAAAAAAAAGATTTATTGATGCTTTTTTGTTTTTATAGCTACTTTAAAACATTCTCCAACTTCAAGGGCAGGTCTTCCAACAGACAACTACCCTAGTTTCAAGGTACTCGGTGAATCCACAGTTCCAAACCAATAACTACAAGCCTTCACGAACATGGATTTTGATAGTCAGCCAGAGGACTCAATTAATTCAAAAGAAAGGCATTTAATGAAATAGTGCACTAAGAAAACATTTTCCCCATAAACAAAAGGACTTGGCATCAACAGGAAGAATGGATATGCACATGGACAGAACATAAGTGGGTAGAAACAGGCTTAAGGAACATACTTAGAGCAGTCCATTTAGTAACATGTCCCTTGGGCCAGAACCCATTTGTAAGTCACACTTCTAACCCAGCTGGGCAGATGATGTCTTCTAATGAGGTCACTAAGCTCCCTAAGAAAGGGGAGAACTGAATCTGATGGAAGGGTAGGGAAGAAATGAGGGAAGGGAAAACTGCTCACCTGAAACCCTAGGCTTGCGGACAGATCATCAGAGCATAACATAAGCAGCCTGCCCAGGCACAAAAGAATGAATGAAAAAGGATACTTTAAAATGTGAAGAACTGTGCTAAAAGCTGAGGGTAGAAACACAAAACCAAAGAGAGCTCCTGCCTTCAAAAAGCTAATGTGTATTGTCTCCTCCATTAGGAAATAAAAAACTCTTTGAAAGCAAGAAGGGCACTTTTGATATGGGAATTTAGGGAATGGAGAGTGAGGTCATAAAGGAGGCTGATACAATCTATTTAGAAACCACTGCAAAGTTGATTTAATATGGCTTCATAGCTGAGGTAGGAGAACCTTGAAAAGGTTATTTGTACAGTTGCAAGGTAGCTAGCCAGGCTACTGAAAAGATGGTTGGAGAATAGAGAGTGTAAAGAAATATGTTTTGAATCTCCAACAAAGAAGAGCATGCACACAAAAAGTAGGAATAGTCAAGGTTGGAGCAGTTGTGGAAAGATAGGCATACTTATGCATTGTTGGTGGAGCTGTGGATTAGTAAAAAACATTCTGAAAAGCAATTTAAAATTATGCAAATAAAGCTACTAAAAATGTCCATTCTGTTTAGCCTATTCCACTTCTAAGCATATAGCTCAAATAGATCACTGACAAAAAAAAACAACTCTAGACATCAAATTATCTATAGCAGTATTTTCTATGGTAGGAAAAAAAGAAAGCAAACTAGATGTCCATTATTTGAGGAATGACTAAACAAACTGTGGCACACGAATATAATAATTTATTGTGCTGTAAAAAACAAGGAATGCAATGAATATAGAGAATCATGGAAAGAAAGCAGAACCAGAAAAACAACATATACAATAACTATAACAATGCAAATGGGAAAAAATAACTACAAAACAGTTGAAATTGAATGTTACAAAATTATAAAGAATAAATTTGACCCTAAAGAAGAGGTAAGAGTTGTAAAGGTAAGGATTCACAGGTGTGAGACACTGCATAAGTGGTAGCTTTTTTTCAATGTATTGATCAATTTTGCTTAAGTTTTTTTCCTTTTTCCTCTTTTTTTTTTAAAGTTGTTGCAAGGGGCAGCTGGGTAGCTCAGTGGAGTGAGAGTCAGGCCTAGAGACAGGAGGTCCTAGGTTCAAACCCAGCCTCAGCCACTTCCCAGCTGTGTGACCCTGGGCAAGTCACTTGACCCCCATTGCCCACCCTTACCAATCTTCCACCTATGAGACAATACACCGAAGTACAAGGGTTTAAAAAAAAAAAAGTTGTTGCAGAAGAAAAACAAATAACTTATCATTTGTTTATGTGGATATATGATTGGGCGTTTTGGTTTTGAAAGATTGCTCTATTAAAAAAATGAATAATTTGGAAAGAGGTATAAGTGATAACATTAATATAACCCAGTAAAAGTGCTTATTGGATCTGGGAGCGGGGAGGAAAGAGGGGAGGAAAAGAAAATGAATTATGTAAACATGGAAAAAATTTTTTAAATTAAAAGAAAAAACACAAAAAATTCTTTGTTGTAAGGGATGATTCTCTGGGAGAGGGGAAAGGGAAGATAAGGAAATTTAGGCAATTTCAAAACCAAAGATGAAATAAAAATCTATTTTTTAAAAAAGACTAACAATTACTCTTTGCCCAACCTGAAGAAGGTACTTGAGTGAGAGGGGAGGAGGGAAAAATAAAAACCAGACCACGAAACCACTCCTAGGATCTATTTGTTGCCCTTCTCATTCTCTCTCCTCCATCTCTCCCATCTAGCCTATCCCTTCTAGGTTTATGTGGTAGCCACATTTACCTGCATGTCCTACCAACCCTTTTGGAAGTTAAGATAATAAAATGTAGACACGGACCTAATCTTTGTCTGAGGATAAAATTGGGCTACAGATGGAGGAAATTTTAGTCTTTCTATAAGCTGACCTGGGCTTTTTTTCTCTAAACTATGAGGACTGCCTTTTAGCAATATTTGTTCCATGGGATAAGGATTATAGGATTACTGGGTGTGTAACTAGAAGGAACTTTAAAGATTGCCTGGTCCAACTGTCTCATTTCACAGATGATGAATTTAGGACCAAAGAGGAGTCTTTTGTCCAGTCACTGATCTCCTTAGGAAGTTCTCATTATGGCCTGCTCTTGACCCCATTGCCAAACTCACTCCTATCATTCTGAATTGCTCTGTCCCCAGTTTTCCTCCTTGGAGTCAGGACAACCTGTGTTCAAATCCTGCCTCAAAGATTTACTAACCGTATGATCCTGAGCAATTCATTTAGCCACTAGATTTCAGTTCATCTGAAAAATAAGGGGTTTGGACTTCATGACCTCCAGGTTCCCTTCCAAATGGGATCATCTGATCCTAGCTGGCCTTCCTGTCAAGCACCCTCCTCACCATTTCCCCATCCCTCCCAGCCCTTGACACATCGACTCTATAGAGTCCCGGGAGGACCAATTATGTGGGCGCTCTGGGAGCTCTTTTCTCCACAACCCAGCTGGGCAGAACTCACTGTTCATTAGTTTGTGCCTGCCAGGGAGCCCATCCATTGATTCCAAGGAACAGCACCATCCCAGAGTTGGGGAAAACAGGCTCTCATTGCTGGCTTGGAGGAGCCAAGTTGTTTACTTAGGGCCATGCTGTTTACTCAGCGAATATCCATGACTCACTCTAAGTTCCCAGACTCCTAATTTCCTAGTTTTATGAACTAAAGGTGTTTTCATAGCAGACTTTAGCGATGAGCTGGCCCAGAGGTTCACAAACAGAATGATTATCTGGCTGGAAATGCCCCTGAAAAACATTCTCGCCAGTAACTTGGGGCTTCCAGTGCTGGGAGCATCCCCAGGGTAGTGTCCTCTTCATACCAATACAGGACCTTTGTGTGGTGTTGGCAAGAACAAAATCAGCAAAATACAGTCATACAGCTTAACACAAGGCCCTATGCTTGAGTGAAAGAAGTCAGTCTGTGCCTAAAGAAAACCAGCCTTTGGGCAAGTAAAAAAAAAAAAGATGGAATACAAATTTAAATTGGGTCTGCCAGAACCGATAGGTACCACACCTCACACCACAGCTACAAAAGGACACACACACAGTGCCTCGTGCCCTCCAGAATGTATGACAGCAAGAAAAGATTAAAACAATGTCACAGGCTTTGCCTTCAAGGAGTTGAAAGTCTTCTCAGAAGGATCTGGTGCCTTTACACAAATAAGGATAACATGGGTTGGGTGTGATCAGGTGGGGCAAAGGAGACAAAACTCCTTTGGAAAAATCTGAGGAGGCAGAGGACCGTGGGAGGGATGTGGGGTGGGATCCAGAAGGGCTTCATGGAATAAGAAGCACCTGGGGTAAATGTGGAAGGAGGAGAAGGATTCCCACAGACAGGGAGTGCATCGCCGGCATAGACAGCTTGGCAGGAGACAGTAAGATGAGATGGGGCACAGCCAGTGATCTTCTTGGCTGGAACAAAGTATGCATGAAGGGGAGTGGTGTGAAATGAGGCTGGGAATGTAGGATGGAGCCAAATTGTGGGGGGCCTTAAATGCTTGATACAATTCAACCAAATAATATTTATTAAGTACTACTTACCATGTAAGGATTAAATGAGACATTATTTGTTGTTGTTGTTTTTTTTTAATTCTTAACACAGTGCTTAGTACATTGTAGTACTACATAAAAGCTTATTCCCTTCTTTCTTCCCTAGGTCCAAGCAACTGTGAATAATAAGATTAATTAAGGACAAGACCTTGTCCTCATAAGATAATCTAGCGGAGATAGAGAGGATTAGACATATATACAAATAACTACTATTTTTTTTTAAGCCCTTGCCTTCCACCTTAGACTCAAAATAGGATATATTGGTTCCAGCACAGAAGAGTGGTAAGGGTTAGGTAATGGAAGTTAAATGACTTGCCCAGGATCACGTAGCTAGGAAGTATCTGAGGTCCCTTTTGAACCCAAGCCTAGGGCAGGCTCTCAGACCACTGAGCCACCTAGCTGCCCCCAGCTACCAATTTTATATAGCCTTCAGGTTTGCAAAATGCTTCCCACGTGCTATTATTATCCCCATTTTACAGATGAAGAACTGAGAATGAGAGAAATCAAGTGACTTGGTCAGAGTCTCAAAGGCAGTTAAATGTGTCTGATGCAATATGTATAATCTAGTCTTTCTCAGCTAAACAAAGCAGCCTTGAACAAACATCAAGAGAAGTTCCCACAAGGTACTCTAGAGTCCAGAGGGAGAGATTACTCTGGGCCAGGGGGATCAAAGAGGTCTCTTTATGGAGGAGGCCACCTTAAGAAATAATATGGCTTCCAAGAAGCAGAGGCGACAAGGTCTGGGGAGAAGTGGGGAGAAAGCATTCTACATGGAGGAAAGAGCTCGGGAGCAGTCGTGGAGGCAAGAAAGCTGGAAGCTGTGTCCGAGATGTAAGTAGACTTTTGGCTAGAGTGTGTGGCTGGAATATAGAGTGAGAGACGGACTGGACAGGTTGAGCAGGTCCAAATGCTGGAAGGTCTTGAATGCCAAGCTAAGGAATTTGGTTAGGCTCTTTTTTTTGGTTTGGCATGGGGGAGCACAGGAGTAATTTGGTTACACTTCTTTAGGACAGTAAATGTGATCCTTAGTGTGTAAGTCAAATAAGGATACCAAAAGGAAGAGTCTAGAGTCAGAAGACCAGCTAGAAGTCTATCAAAAGAACCCAGGTTGAAAAATATTTTAAATCAATCAATAAATAAAAAAGAAAGAACCCAGGTATGGATTTCTGCTGGCCTCAAATACAGTTGTAATAATGAGAACATAGTGGAGTGGACAGTCCAGAGAAGCCGTAAGGAAATGAAGGACTAAGACTCGGTGAGTAATTAGATGTGGAGAATATGCTTCTTTTTTCCTTTGCTTCCCCCCCCCCCCCAGTTTCTAGTCTTTTCTTTAAGATTTCCCCCAGGCAAATGCTCTAAGTTCATCTCCAGCCAGTTCACCCAGACAAACAGCACCCTTCATGCTGTGTCACTGTATTCCAGCTAACAGCCAGACATTCTGATTCAGCAGCAGCAGCAGCAGATGCTACAGGGAAAGTCCCTTAACTGTCATTCTCTTCTCAGTCGCCATGGCCGGGTTCCTGGCACAACGATCACCGTGACGGATGTGGGAGAAAGCCACAGTTCCTGCTAAGATCATCCTCTCTGGGGTTAGGAGCTCCTCTCCCCAGTTGCTATGGTTACCCTTAGCTAGGATGATAGAAAGGAAAAGAAACCATGGTCCTAGATCTCGGAGACACCAGAAAGGGAAGAGTGAGAAACGCAGCTCTGGACGTGTTCCTTTCCAGGGAAGAGCCCTGACTTTTACGTCTTTGGCCTGGGAGAGAATGTCCCAAGGACTAGAACATGGGGGCAAGGGTTGAGAGTCAACCTACACCCTGTCATTAGAGTTTGTTCTCTATGAACAGGACCCACCCATACACAGAGCTTAAATATAGGCTGTCTTGGCTTTTAGTTTACTATTTTTTTTTTTTTAGCATTCAAAAACCACTAAAATCCAGCCAAATCCTCCTCCCCTCAAGTCCCCTTCAGGACCTCCCTCACCTCCAAGCTCTAAGAGCTCAGGGGACGTCTGAGCCACGATGGAGATTGATGTCTGAAGTCTGATGCCCCGTGACTTCATCCTTCCTTAAAACTGCTTTCAGAGACACACAGATCTGTTTGAGTCAACCTTCTTTTTGCTGATTCCAGTCATTATAGACCCAGAAGGCCAGGGGAAGGGGGAGAGGAAGGGACTCTGTGGGTGGATAAAAGGGCAGCCACTTTGGTAGTCCTGAGGCTGACTCCCACCAAGAATGGTTGGTGATTTTTTTTTTTAAACCCTTACCTTCCATCTTGGATTCAATACTGTGTGTTGGCTCCAAGGCAGAAGAGTGGTAAGGGTAGGCAATGGGGGACAAGTGACTTGCCCAGGGTCACACAGCTGGGAAGTGTCTGAGGCCAGATTTGAACCTAGGACCTCCCGTCTCTAGGCCTGACTCTCAATCCACTGAGCTACCCAGCTGCCCCCAAAGGTTGGTGATTTTGAAATCTCTGCCTCATCCACTTCGCAGGAAAACCTTGAGGAGTCTGGGGAAGAGTTGCTCGAATTTAAGATGGACAGGAACTGAAAGTCCTGGTAGAAATGAAGACCTTAAAAGGAGAGAAAGGCTGAAGTTTCATCTGATTCCTTCCATGCATAGAATGAATCCAAGAAAGTTAGAAGCTGGAAGGGACCTTTGAGATCATTCTCTCTGAACTTCCCATTTTACTGACACCCAGAGAGGTTGAATCTCTTCCCAAGGTCACATATCTGACTCCGTGTATCATGGAAAGAATCCTGGATGTGGAGTCAAAGGGCCTGAGTTCAAATCTCACTTTTGCTATCTCTAACCAATAAAACTCTTGGAAAATCACTTGACCTTTTTGGGTCTCCGTTTCTTTATCTTTACCACAGGGCTGGGACAGATTAACTGGATGTTCCCTAAGGTCCCTTTTAGCGCTAAACCCTCTAACTCTCTCTCCTTGGCGCCGACTCTGAACGGAGGTCATGCCAAAAAGGTATCTCTCTGATGTGTCAGCAGCTGCTTTGTTGCCCACCGTGGAGAGCCCTTCCCTCCAGGCAGCTGGCTCAGCTAAAAGGCACAGAAAGTCCAAATTGTTCTGAAGTCTCTTAGAACACTTTGAATTTTCCTATTTGGTTCTTTACTGACTAATGTGCTTATCTATGTCTCAAAACAAAACAAAAAAAAACAAAACAAAAAAAAAAAAAGAAAGGAAGGAAGAAAGAAAGAAAGAAAGAAAGAAAGAAAGAAAGAAAGAAAGAAAGGAAGAAAGAAAGAAAGAAAGAAAGAAGAACCTAAATTATGTCCTGTACGTTTTATCCATGAGGAGGCATATTGTTATATACTAAAGAGTCAGGAATTTGGATTTGAATTCTGACTTAGTTCATACTTCATGTCGGTATCTGTGCCATCAAGGAATCAATTAACATCCAAGAGCCTCAGTTTCTTCACCTGCAAAATAGGATAATAATAATAATAACAATAATAATAATAATAATTGCACTACCCATCTCACAGGGATGTTATGAGGGAAGTGCTTTGCAAACTTTAAAGCAACAAAGAAATGTGAGTTATTACTGATCCAATTCAATCCGTGGCTATTTACCTGATAAAGACTGAGTGGTGACAGGCAGACAACCAGAATGCTCTACTGATGGCCTTTCAGCATCAGGAGAAAGTGAGGAAGACCTCTGGCACATTGGGTGGACCCCCTGTATTGAACTCAGAGAGGGACACAAGCAAGATATAAATCTTGTAGCATAGGCGGGCAAGGTTGGGATCATCAGTAAAGAGAAAAGTATATTGATGAGATCCCCTATCCATTTGAGTAATGGACTATTGAGTGTGAAGTTTTGAAAGTCAGAAACATGGAAGACAATTTATTTTATATCCTACCCGGTTCTTCTCCTCCTCCTCCTCCTCCCCGACACTTCACAGCTCTCTGTGCATGGTAGGCACACACAACAAATGTTGACTGGCCGACTGGACAAGCTTTTACTCCTATATCAGTAATGGAACACTGAAAAGTGGTTTTCTCTGGAGACTGAGATCTTAGAAAAACCAAACCAGACGTTTTAGCTGAACTTTTCTTGGGCTCTTTCTCACAACTCCCTTCTTATAAATCCTCCATTAATTGGCCCCATTCTCTTTCATTGTTTTGGTTGCCCTCTCAACATCTTTTCTCTAAGAGTGCCTTTTGCCTTCATCCTACTCATACTATCTTGGAACTATCTCATGCTTTAAATCCTTCCTCTTTTTCATAACTACTGTCTAGCTGCTGATCTCATTGAGGTGCTAGATGGGGTTCACCTTATCTTAACAGGTACCAAATATGATAGATGCATGACTCACACTTACAAAGTATTTTTCAAATTGCTTATAACAACTTTGGAAGGTAATGCAAGAAATAGAGTTTCCATTTTACAAATAAGGTAACCAAGGCTCACAGATATGAAGTCTCTAGCATCAGAACCAAGATTTGAACCCACATCTTCTCACTCCCAAAACCAGGGTACTTTCCTGATGTCATATTACTCCCAACGACACCATCTTAAGACACGAAAGAAACAGTTTAATGTTATCACTGGCTGGAGTGTTTGCACTTCAAATTAAGTTTAGAGATGCAAGATAATATTTTTAGCAAAAGGCATTTAGGGGGCAGCTGGGTATCTCAGTGGATTGAGAGCCAGGCCTAAAGATGGGATGTCCTAGGTTCAAATCTGGCTTTAGACACTTCCCAGCTGTGTGACCCTGGGCAAGTCACTTAACCCCATTGCCTACCCTTACCACTCTTTTGCCTTGGAGCCAATACACAGTATTGACTCCAAGATGGAAGGTGAGGGTTTAAAAAAAAAAAAAAAGGCATATAGCTCTCCCAGTGGAATTTCAGGCACTCCGACAGGTGGGTAGAAGAGATATTTGGGGTCTAAAGGCCTTTGTGGAGCATTTCAAATCATATTATATAGGTAACATCTACCTGCTTCCTCTCTCTCTCTCTCTCTCTCTCTCTCTCTCTCTCTCTCTCTTTCTTTCTCTCTCTCTCTCTTTCTTTCTCTCTCTCACACACACACACTTTTTCACTATCAACTCGAATCATGATCACTTCTAGATATTAATTTCCCCCCCCCCTTTGTTGCTTGCTTCCAATACTCCTTTCCATTCCTAGCTTCAATATGGGATTCTGGGATGGAATGTCCTACTTCCTAGTTGCAATTTATTGCTGAGCTTATACTCAGAGAAAATTCATAATTTGCTTCTTCTATATCACCTCAGTGACAAAAACTTTAAGAAGGACTTTGAAGAATCTCAAAGATTAGCTACATCTCTTGAAGGTAATAGATGTGAAAGGGCAAAAGAAGAGAAGCCTGAAGGAAAGGACTTATCAGATAAAGAAGATCTTCCCTTACACTCCTTCATTTCCCAACATGAGGCCTGGCATGCCATACGTACTTACAACATAGCTACAGGTTGTTTAACTCAGTGACTAGGAGGGAAATGTTGGAGGGGATACGGCAAAATTGGGACACTAATGCATTAGTGGAGTTGTGAACTGATTCAAGCTTTCTGGAGAGCAATTTGGAACTGTGGCCAAAGGGCTATAAAACTCTGCCATTACTGGGTCTGTATCCCAAAAAAATCATAACAAAAAGGGGAAAGGACCTACTTGTACAAAAATATTTATAGGAGCTCTTTTTGTGGGAAAGACTTGGAAACTGAAGGGATGTCCATCAATTGGGGAATGGTTGCACAAATTGTGGTGCGTGTTGCTGATAGAATATTATTGTGCTATAAGAAGTGATAAGCAGGATGATTTCAGAAAAAGCTAGAAAGATCTACAGGAACTGATGCAGAGTGAAATAAGCAGAACCAGCAGAACATTGTACACAATAACAGCAATTTAGATGATGATCATCTGTGAAGATTTGGCTACTCTTACCAGTGCAATGATCTGAGACAATCCAGAAAGACATGACAAGGAATGATATCCATCTCCAGAGAAAGAACTGCTGGGGTCATCTTTCACATTCATGTATTTATGGTTTTATTTGGGGGGTTATGGGATGAGTGTGCTCTTACAATAATGACCAGTACAGAAGTATGTTTGGCATGGCAATAAAAGTAAAATTTTAAAAATACAATGGCTAGGTAAAATGTAACCTATACAGAGTCCTGAAGGCAAAAAAAAAAAAGGAGGCAAAAGATAAAGTATGAAAGCCTATAATAGAGAAGACCTTGTGAAGGGAAAGGTATTTATAGTAATGAAGAAGAAGCAGGCAAAGATATTGGCAAAGTCTTAAACAAGTAAGGGTGAGGAGAATGGGAAGCGAGAGGGAAACAAGAAGTGAGGAGAAACATGGAGTTAACCATATGAAAGCAAATTAAGAAAATTTAGCGCACACACATAAAAAAAATGGGTATTGAGTTGAAAGGGAAAGGAGCTAAAAGTAGCATGCTTAGAGACAACAGTTCACATCTTCCTTAATTCATATTTAACAAGTCCCTCATGTGTGCATGTTACTATACAAACACATATATTCAAAGATATGACTAAAATTCATCCTTAGAGCAGTAGAGATAAGATCATAATATATATTTTTTAATATATCTCATTTCTCTTCATGGGTGCTACTTAATGTAAGGAAAGAGCATCAGGATCACATGGGAATAATCAGCTCATTTTTGCTTATGGCTTCAGACAGAAGGAAAAGGTCAGTTTTGGGATCTGATATCTTTGTACACCCAGAAACACATTCAAGCAAGTCTTTCTCTATAGCCTCCAATTTCCCAATATGCAAACCATTCCCAGTAAAACTGTGAGTGAGCCAGGGGCACAAGAAATGTGACAGATATGCTCTATCCTCACCAAAAATGTCCCTCCAGGGGCAGTTAAGTGGCTCAGTGGATTTTGAGCCAGGCTTAAAGATGGGAGGTCCTAGGTTCAAATATGACCTCAGATACTTCCTAGCTATGTGACCCTGGGCAAGTCACTTAACCCCCATTGCCTAGCCCTTAGCAGTCTTCTGCCTTGGAACCAATACACAGTATTGTTTCCAAGACAGAAGGTAAGGGCTTAAAAAAAAAAATGTCCATACCAGTCAGATAAGTAGTTACGTGCTATCGAGAAAAGAACATTGGACTAAGAGCTAGGAAATCTTTTTTCTGTTTTTGGCTTTGCTGTTAACAGACTGTGTAATCTAGAAGAAGTCACCTAATCTCCAAGGCCTCATGTTCCTCATCTAATAAAATGAGAGTGTGGGACCATATCTTATTTCACTGGTAGAAAATGGGGATGAGGAGGGGGTTGGTAAGAAAATGGATTGATTTGCTTCTATTTACTGTATGTGACAAGTATTTATTTTTCTATTGTGAAACCTGGAGGTTAAAAAGCAACATCTGCTGGGATAAGGGAATAAGAAGCTAAGTCATGAAAGACACAGGAAAATGGGTAAAGCCAATAGGTGTACTAAAAGTCCAATGTTTGTTGATGCCAATATGTATCTATCATGTAAGGTTTGCCAAAGAGCTGGAAGTCAAAGAATCCCAGAAACAGGAATCTGGTGGAAAATTCATCAGAGTACAATTGGACAGTAAGAAATTAAGTCTAGAGTGAAAAGTAATAAAAGCTCTCAAAAATCATGGAAGACTAGCCTGGGTAATCCATAGGCTATATCTATGGCACCCTGAAAGAAGTCTAAGGCATTTGGAGAGTAAGGGGAAAAGAAGCCAATTTCACCAATAAAAATGGGCTTAACCCTGACATCAAGCTAGTGAATTTGGTTTAACAAACCAACAAGGAAAGAAAGGAGAGGTCAAGGGAAAAGAAAAGCTAGGGCTTCAGTCATCCCAGCGCACAGAAACATAGGCACTGATGAGGTCACCCAGAGAGAGTGGAAAAAGATAAGACAATCCAGGACGCAGCCTTGGAATATCATCCAATTTTAGGGAAGGACATGAGTAAATGATCCAGCAAAGGAGCCAGAGAAGGAGATGTCAGATAGGTAGGAAGAGAATCAAGATAGAGCAGTTTCACAAAAACCCAGAAAGGAGAAAGTATCCAGGAGGAAAAAGTGGTAAATTGTGTCAAATGCTGTAGATATATCTAGAAAGATGAGGACTGAGAAGAGATCTTAGGATATAGTAATTAAGAAATCATTAGGACAATTCTGAAGGACTTATGACAGGGAATGCTATCCACATCGAGAGAAAGAACTATGGAGTCGGATGGATGCAGATCAAAGCATACTATCTTTCTCATCAGTTTATTTATGGTTTAATTTGGGGTTTTGGTTTTGTATGAGTGTGCTTTTACAACAATGCCCAATATGGAAGTGTGCTTTGCATGATAATACATGTACCATCTCTGAGGGGGGAGGGAGGAAGACGATTTGAATCTTATAATTTCGGAAAATGTATGTCAAAAATTATTATTACATGTAGTTGGAGAAATAAAATATTTTTGAATTTTTAAAAAGATCTTTAGAAAAAAGGAGAGAAAGAGAGATCATTGGTAATCTCAGAGAGAGCAGTTTCAATTGAGTACTAAAGCTGGAAGTTAGACCTCAAGAAGTTGAGAAGAAAAAATAAAAGACAAGTGAATGCTTTTTCTAGAAACCTGGCTATGAAAGTAAAGAAACGTAAAGTGCTATGGCTTAAGGTACAGTCAAGTGAGGATTTTTTTAGGGATATGGAAAACCTGTGCATATTTGGGGGAATCCTAGAAGGAGCCTGTAGATGGAGGGTGAAGATTAGAGAGAACCACAAACTGCCTTAGTAGTAGGTAGGGGATAGGGCAAGTACTCAGTTTGTACTCATCTTACTCACATATTGGGACCCCAGAAAAGAGCTGCTGCTCCCAAGTTCTGGATCCATACTTCTAAAACTGTAACTCACAAGCCCCTATTGGTGAGCTTGCCTTTTTTTTTTTAATTCAGATATTTTATTTTCCCAATTACATGTAATAATAATTTTCAACAAACATCTTCCAAAATTATAAGATCCAAACCATCTCCCTCTCCCTTCCCTACCCCACTCAGAGATGGGAGGTAATTTGATCTGGACCATATACGTACTATCATGCAAAACACACTTCCACATTGGCCATTGTTGTAAGAGCACCCACACAAACCCGAAACTCCAAAATAAAACCATAAATAAACTAATGTAAAAGAATAGCATGCTTTGATCTTCATCCATCCGACTCAACAATTCTTTCTCTGGATGTGGATAGCATTCCCTGTCATAAATCCTTCAGAATTGTCTCTGATCATTGCACTGGTGAGAGTAGCCAAGTTTTCACAGCTGATCACCCTCCAATATTGCTGATACTATGTACAATGTTCTCTCGGTTCTGCTTATTTTGCTCTGCATCAGTTCCTGCAGATATTTCCAGCTTTTTCTGAAATCATACTGCTTATCATTTCCATTACCAACATAAACCACCATTTGTTTAGCCATTCCCCAATGGATGGATATCCCCATAATTTCCAATTCTTTGCCACCACAAAAAGAGCTGCCTCAAATATTTTTGTACAAGTAAGTCCTTTCCCCTTTTTTATTATCTCTTTGGAATACAGACCTTCTAGTGGTATAACAGGATCAAAGGATATGCAAAGTTTTATAGCTCTTTGAGTATAGTTCCAAATTACTGTGAGCTTGCCTTTAATAGTCAGCCAATAGCCAAATTAACTCAAAGCAAAAGGTTTGAGCTTTTGGTTTACTGTACCATTTACTAAAATGACACGTAAGAACAGTAACAATAAAACATTCTCGCCTATAAATCTGAGGCACATCTTCCAATAAATATGCAAAGTGTCTATAGGCGGAGGAGCAACAAACTTAGGGTACACTGGTAGTACAATACACACATACGGAACACATGTAGGCAAGGCAACTGATGCTTAGTTCTAGAGGACCCTAATATTTTTTTCTCTCTTGGTAGAGTCATCATTCTACTTCCCCCAGGTATAGTTTCTCCACTGGGAGAGTTGCTCAGCTGGTATCCCAGAATCTGCTCTTCTCAGCAATTTAACTCTCAAATGCCAGCGATAGTTTTCTCTTAAATCTGATCAGCTCTTTTCTATGCTATCACAGGTCTTGTTCTTTGATTCTGCTTCCTGACAGTAATGCCGCTCCCTTCTATGTCTATGTCTCCATAGAGAGGGTGTCTCTGTTTTATGCTGGGTGCATCTTAACTACTCTACCACTAAATAAGTAGGTCTGTCTTTAGACAAACAGAACTTATAAGACAGATTGCCAATGGGAGGATGAGGAGAGAAATCCCCCCCACACTCCAGGAGGTAAGGATGTTCTTTCTGTGGGTTCCTATATGAATTGACTACAGGATGGCAGATCAGTTAGTACTATATTTTGTGTGTATTTTACTCACCTAAATTTCTTCCAGAATATTTTCCCCCATCCCCAGAAAGCAATCCATTATAACAAAAAAATTTGCCAAACTAACTTTTTAAGAGTCTTCTAGGGATATGACCTTTAGTCAATAGCCAGGCTCCCCTTTCAATTTAATCAGGACCTTTTCTTTCTTCTTAAAAAATAAATTTTTATTGAAATATTTGGGTTTTTCCCATCCTTTGTATTTCTCTATTTATTCTTGTCCCCAACCCTACCCACAGCCCCAGAACCATCCTGTAATTCCAGAGAATATTGGCAAACTAGCTCTTTAAGGGCCTTCCAATAGCTATGGTCAGCCTTTTTCCAGACAATGACCCAATTCCCTCTCCAATTCAATGAGAGCTTCCTTATATTTTGTGTTATATTTTGTTAATAAATGTATAACTTATTATTTGCCCCTTACTTTCTATGATTACATAAATTCAGCAGGAGAAAAGGGAAAGAGCCAAATCCTCCCACTACAAATGCATAAAATTTTACCTTGGTGAACAGAAGAGTTACCTCTTCATCACAAGGAGAAACAATGAAAGAAATCAAGGTATTCTGAGATGTAGAAGAGAGAAGAGGAAGTTCAGATTGGATTCCCTATGATGAATTATGTGGCACGTAAAATCTGAAATGACAGAGGGACAAAGGTTCGAGCCTCTGAGCATATCATTTTATTAAGCAATGCCTGACAATTGCATAACAAATCAGGACCAAGCCTCCTCAGTTTGGCACTGGACCCTGAATAAAAGGCAAGACAAATTAGTATGCATTAAAAGAAAACAATTAACAGGATATAAACTAGGATACAAGATTAGGTAATCTTATTTCTAATTGGAAGAAAAATTAGGAATTTTCTGAATTAAGGAGGGGAAAACAAACAGGTTCAATTCCCAGAATCAGAAAAAAGAAGTGTCCCACTCCCTCCCAAAGTGTTCTTTATTCAATCAAAGGAACAAGAGAATAGTGACTGATTGACCAGTATGGGGCCAGTTTTCAGATAAGACATATGAGTTGCTTGAGATATATATAGCTGTGAGAAAACTCTTTGCATTAATCTTTAGATTTGGCTGGGTTTCTGGTCAGCAAAACCTAGATCTATGGCTAAGGGTCTCTAAGCAACAGATAAAGGTGGTCCAGCTTCTCAACCAAGAAAAGCTAGGTTCAAACAAGTTTTCTCACAATTTCCATAGTTGAATAAAGTTTTCTTATTAGGCAGAAATGGAATTTGACCCATAATTGAATAGAAAGGGAACTGAGATAGATCCAGAATTGAGTCACAAAATGGAGTCAGTGTGGTTCCCTAAATTCCCAAAATTCTCTTATGAAGAAAGAAAGGTCTGTTGAGAGGGAGTAACAAAAAGGAAAGAAAAAGCATGACTTAGTTCCCTGTACATTTATTTGCATGCAGGACTGGGATTAACTGATAAGATTTCTGTAATCTTACAAACTTTCTCCTTGATTTGTTATTATAAACACTGTGTATATTTCCCAATAGTCTTTAGCAAAATAATTCTTAAAAACACTGAAAAGGATTGTCTTTTATTCTGGAGCAAGGACTAGGGGATAGAGTGGGTGGGGTGAGTGGGGTGGGGGGAGGGAGGAAAAAGTGGACAAAAAGAATTGTCCTGGAGTTAGTTGGTGGTTTCAAATCCAAACTCTGACCTTATAAAAGTCACCACCTCTATGCTTCTTTTAGGGTTGTTCCTTAACTACAAAATGTAGCTAAGAGGATGGACTAGGAAATCTCTAAGGCCCTTTCTAGTAAGATCCTCTAATCCTAACATCTGTCCCTCCCAGCTATAAAATGCTACAAAATTCTATGATTCCCAATTTCAAGCACTCTGACACGATTCTTCTTTGTTTCAACTCTCCAACTCTCTCCTTCTCTCCATAATGTCCTGACTCCAAACCAGAATGATACAGATATTAACTGCTTTCATATCAATATACATTTCATAAAGCACCGTCCTTGTTTCCAAGACCTTAAGTCCTAAACATTTTCTTTCACATTTAGGTGGCACAATGGATGGGACACTGAGTCTGAAGTCAGAAAAACCTGAGTTCAAAGACTACTAACCAGCTAAGTCACTCACCAAATGTCTGCCTCAGTTTCCTCATCTACAAAATAAAGATAACAGCAGTAACTATCTTCCTGGATTTCTGGGAGGATAAAATGAGATAATATTTGTAAGCCGATATTTTACTTCACATTTTTGGGCCTCGGTTTCCTCATCTGTGAAATGATGGGGATTGGACTGGATGGCTTTTAAAAGACCTGTTCCAACTCCAACGTTCTCTGAGTGCATAGATGAGTTATTCTGCCCAAGGATGTGTTGGCACCTACGGTGCCCCCTTGTCATCTCCCGTGGACAGAGCTGTCAGGAAGACCTCACTGTCCCCCCTCAGACCCTTACCAACTCTGTGCCCTTTTTCCTCATCGGTAAAATGGAGATAACAATAGCGCCTACCTGCCTTAAAAGATCACTTTATAGCAAAAATGAATAATATGGAAATAGGTATCAAGTGATAACATTTGTACAACGCAGTGCAATTGCCTGTCAGCTCTGGGAGAAGAAGGGAAGAGGGGAGGGAAAAAAAACGAATCATGTAAACATGGTGAAATATTTAAAAATTAAATTTAAGAATTAAATGTAATTAAAAATAAAAATAATAATAGCACCTGCCTTCTAAAGTGCTGGTGAGGATCAGATACGAAAAGGTCTTTGAAAATCGGAAAGCGTTCTATATAAACCATAGCAATTATTTTTACTACAAATGTGATAGTTGGTGGGACTCTCAGTTCTGATTCGGGAGAGCTAATAAAGAGTTATTTTATTTTGTGCCAACCGTCTCACCCTTCCTCATGGCTCCAGATATCCCTTTTAATCGACCGTATCTCTTCTTATTGCCATAACATCTCAGTGCACTTTGCCAAAATAAGGCTAACAAGTCTGCCCGGCAGGACTGGCACTATGTAAACACAGCCTGCTCCATGGTGTTTGCAATACCACAGTGAAAGATATCTGGATAATATCCACTGGGCAGCTAACTGATTTCTTCCCTTCGGTGTTTGTCTTAGGGATTAAAGTTAAATGTAGGAGCCTATAATTCCCAAGATCATTGTTCCTTTCCTGGCAGAAGGTACTATCTTATTTTATTATCCCAACGATAAAGCCATTCCAGGACTAGACATATTCCAACTCCTTAGAATGCTGTGATTAGCTAATTCCTGTCCAAGCCCCAGGGCATTCGTGGGCTTATCTTCACCACAGTTTTCCCCCAGTATTGCTAAAAACCACCTTTCAGAATCATCTGGCAACTCATTCCACACCCCCCCTTCTTTCTTTCCACAAAAACTAATAAGGTTTCAAACTAAAAACACCCCTTTTTAATATTTTAGATGAAAATCTTCATAAAATGCATTACATACTTCCCTGCCTTAGTAAGCTGGATATAATCAACATAATTTAATCTTTTCTTAATGGTTGAGTCATTTTTTATGAACACCCATTATTCAATTAAGCAATTTCATTCAACAAACATTTAACCAAGAGCCTACTCTGTGCTAGCTGCTGCTGGGCCAGGCCCTGGGGATACAAAGAGAAAACCGTCCGTGCACGGGGCAGCTGGGTGGCTCAGTGGATTGAGAGCCAGGTCTAGAGACAGGAGGTCCTGGGTTCAAATATGACCTCAGACACTTCCCAGCTGTGTGACCCTGGGCAAGTCACTTGACCCCCATTGCCCACCCTTACCACTCTTCCATCTAGGAGCCAATACACAGAAGTTAAGGGTTATTAAAAAAATAATTAAAAAAAAACTGTCCCTGCTGGGGTTGGGAGCAGGGATACACTGTGCACAGAAAAGTAAATTTAATTAATACAAAGTAATTTCAAGATGGAGAGAGAACGAAAGGAAGACAGGGAAGGGAGAATCAGGAAGGGCCTCTCCAGTTGGAGGAGGTGGGAGATGGGAATGTTGAATTTGGGAAATAGTTGGGAAATAGCTAATGGAGAATGGCCAAAGGGGGACAAGATGAAGGGACTACTGAAGCATTTAGGGTTATATGACCCTAGACTGTATTGTCCCCCTTCCTATTCCTATTCACTGCTGTTATTTCTATAATCCAGGAAAAGATATAGGTTCTCAAGGGAAACATTAAACCAAATTTGTTAAATCTATAACTTTGGTTTGTCACTTTGTCATTTGGTCTCCAAGTTTCAAGCGTCTCCCCTCTCCAATCAACCTTCCACACAGCTACCAAAGTGTCTTTCTAAAATCAGTAATCTAAGTCACTTAAATTGTTACTTAACAGTCACTTAAATTGTAGTGGCTCTCTACTGGTTCTATGATCAAATATTATTTCATCTTTATCTCATCTTTTTGAAATTTCTACCTCTATGAAAGTTTTATTATATTTATTAGCACTGCATATAATTACTAGTATGGTAGGTTTTTTTGTTTGTTTGTTTTTTGACAGTCATGTCAGGCTCTTTGTGATCCTATTTGGAGTTTTTTAGGCGAAGATACTGGAGTGGTTTGCCATTTTCTTCTCCACTTCATTTTAGATGAGAAAACTGAGGCATAAAGGGTTAGTGATTTGCCCAGGGTCACATAGTTTGTAACTGTCTGAGGCCAGATTTGAACTCAGGAAAATGAATCTTCCTGACTGCAGGTCTGGCTCTTTATCCATTGTTCCACCAAGCTGCCCCTCGTACAGTCATATAGTCATAAAATTTTGAATAAATATAAAAACATTGAGTGTACATACTCAAAATATTTTTATTGATAGGGGTGTATGAGTTTGGAATCCTTTGTTACAGACGGTTGAGCTTGCTGAAATCTAGCCAAAATGTAAATGTGGAGTGAGGGCAAGAGTACTGGGCATGGGTCTATGGCACCCTGGATTCTGGTCCCTACTTTGTTGCTGTTTCATTTGGTAATTTGGGTCAAGATACTTCCCTTTCCTGGGCCTTAATTTCCTCATCTGTAAAGTGATCTCTATGGTTCCTTCTAGCACTAACAATTTATAAGTCTAGAGTGCTATTTATAAACCTTTAGATCCCTTACAAGAGGAAATGAAGCTATTCCCTGACTCTTTTCATTGAACACCAAAACATTCCACAAACATTCATTAGCATCTACCAGAGAGACGAGGTATACTAATGTGAGGCACAAGAGTTGTAAAGATAAATAAGACCCAGTCCCTGAGGGCTTCAAGGAGCTCATGAGCCAATAATGTGAAATATGGTATACGCACATAAATGCAATACAAATTGTAATAAAAGTGCAAAAGAGGAAGATTAAAATGCTATATTTGAGGAAGGACAAGTTACATCAAAGTTGGAGACATCAAAGAGGACTTCATATAGGAGGTACTATTCGAGATAAATCTTGAAGGTAGGTAAAAGCTCCCTATCCCCACCAGCCTAACAAACTGCTTGGAATTTCTACTTCTGGCTTTTTTTTTCTTTTTCAGATTTAGGCAAACAGTTTTATCTAGAGTAATGGGACAGAAATAGCACAGATAACTGAAATCAATGAATAAAATAAAATCATTTAATTGCCATTTCCCTCCTGCTTCACCAAACTTCTTTTACCAGAGTTACTGCTCATAATTCAGACAGCCTACAAGCATTTGCCAATTGCACAGTACAGAGCTCTGGAATTTCTTCTGCTTTTTCTGGCCTTACAAATCTCTGAGGCTGAGTAATAGCAATCGAAAGCTGGAAAGATGGGCATCAGAAGGGGGAAAAAAACCAGAAGTAGATAGCCTAGATAATTAATAAAATGGATAGTTATCTTCACAATAATTCAGAAATTGTCTTTTTTGGTTTGTTTTTTCTGTTCTTTGGAGGGGTAGGCAATGTAGGCAAGGACTGGATGGAAGGAAGGATTTACTAATTTTTCAGGCACTGTGCTAAGTGCTGGGGTTACAAATACAGGCAAAAAAAAAAAAAAAAAAAAGACAGACCCTGACCTTAAGAAGCTAACATTTTAAAAAGAGTAAAAATAATACACAAAAGGGAACTGAGAAGGTTGGGGGAAGGGACCCAGTTGGGAGTGTGCTTTTTTAAGTCGGTAAACCAAGAAAAGAGTCAGAAGGGGAATGAAGACCAGTCTGGGTCCCTCCAGAAAATGTAACTCCAAGAGGAATTCACCAATGAGAAAAGGAAGATGGACTAGCAAGCTATTGGTGTCGTGGAAGTCCTGTTGTGCCCTTTAATGGTTAGACCACTTCTGGAGTATTGCTTGCAGTTCCAGGCACCATGTTTTAGGACAGATATTGACAAGCTGGAGATTATTCAGAGATGGGAAACCAGGATGGTAAGGATACTAGAAACCATGCTAAATGGTGTTCAGTTGAAGGAACTAAAGATGTAAAGCCTAGAGAAGAGAAGAATTAATGAAGTAGGGAGACATGATGGTTATCTTTAGGTATCTAAAGTGCTGTCATATGGAGGAGGAATAAAATGTGTATTACTTGGCCCCACAGGTCAGAATTAGAAGCAATGGGCATAAGTTTCAGAAAGGAAGTTTTAGATGGGTCATCAGAAAAAAGCTCCTAATGATTAGTCATACAAAAGTAGAATGGGCTGCCTCCAGAGGTGGCAGGTTCCCTTTCACGGGAAGTCTTCAAATAGAGGCTGGATGATCACTTGTCAGAGGTGATGGAGAGGAAGTTTTCCCAGGAGCATTTCAGTTATGACCTCTTAGGTCCCTTCCAACTTTGAAATTCTATGATGTTGTGAAGGAGCCAAAGTCCCTAGTTTAAATCTTAGCTTCCTTCCACTCACTAGCCATATGATCTTTAGCAAGCCTCAGCTTCTTCATCCATAAAATGGAGATGATAATATTCTGTCTACCTAGTAAGGTTTTTGTGAAAGCCAAATACATACTACAGAAAAAAAATATCATATAAGTAGAAGGTATTTTTCTGATTTGGCCAGAACCTAGTAAATCAAAAGGCATTTATTGAGGGCCTAATTGCACACAACAATGAACTGGATGATGAATGAGAACAATGGAACATACAAGCATATGTTCAACAGAAGGAAAACATTAAACCAAAAAAATTTGACTACAAAGTACATTCATTCAGCAAGCATTTATTATGTGCCTACTATATTCAATGCATCTCATAGGAAGGTAAATGCATGTTAAGAACAAGAAAAGACCCACCCACTCTAATAAATGGGAATATAAGAAAGGCCTGTCATTCTCTGCCCAAGTCCCTACGGGAGATGTGTCACCAGCCACAAATCATGCCCAACTCCTCCCCACCACCTCCAGAAGCCTAGTTTATACCCTTTATATAAGGGAAATAGAGGAAAATTTCCAAAGTATCCTAGCCAGAAGTGCCCCCAAGAATTACCCCAGGAACTGTCTGGAGGTAGCTCTGGAAGAATCTTCTGTTTATACAATCAGCCAGAAAGAAATAGAAGCATCAATCAGATGGGAAACCACCGGACCTGAATCCAGTTGGTGATGTTATCCAAAGTTTTATATGCTTTTTAGAAAGAAGATTGTGTCTTTACAAAGTCTTTGGTTAAATGCTTGGGGCTGGGAAGGATTCCTGTTGATCAGAAACTAAAGTTTCCTTCCTCTTAGGTATTACAGAAAAGACAATGAAGGAAGTCAAGAGCTCTGAGTACTCATTCCAGCTGTCCCAACAACTAGCTATGTGACCTCAAACTATTTACAGCATATTTCTGAGCCTCAATTTCTTTATCTATAAAAATGAGGCAATTGAACTAGATTTCTGAGGCCCCTTTCAATTGTGACAATTTATAATTATTTTTTGGGGGGGTCCTATGACCAATGTGCCAAACTGCTTATCTCTGTTCTTTTCAAAATGCTCTATAGGAGCAACTAGGAGGAACCTTGCTAATTATAGGCTCAATTTGGGAGTTTAAGTTTGCTTTTGAATAAGCCTGGGGCAGTCCCCTTGGTTCCTGGGACTTTATTAGTCCAAACCCCAGATCAGTCCTAAGAATAATCCAGGTCTTTATATGATTCTGAAAACCTGAGAAAAACTGGGACAAGCTTAGACTCCCTCCTCCTCAGCTATGCAGTGCCATTCTAAGGCATAATTGGGAAGTAGACGATTTTCTCTTTTAGCACCTACCTTTCCACTCATCTCTCTGCTTCCTTGGTACTCAGTGTTCTCAAGTTATTGTTGGTTTACCTGGGAGGCATGGCTTTTTACCTACATGGCCTGTTCTGGTAGAAGACACTCTTTGAAGTTAGCTAATTCCTTGTTGCCTTCACCCCACCCCCATCTAAAGGAGTCTTCTTCCCTGAGTCTCACTCCTAGCTAATCAAATCGATGAAACTATGGCTAAAGTGCTGGACTCAGAGTTTAGGAAGACCCGAGTTCAAATATAGCCTCAGATACTTATTTGGGTTGTATGTCACTGTTTGCCTCAGTTTGTTAGGGATAATTATAGCACTATATTCCCAGGGGTGTTGTGAGGATAAAATGAGATAATAATAAAATGCTTTGTAAACCTTAAAAAGTTATATAAATGCATATCAAGTATCTTTACCTTTAATAATGATGCTTAGTAGTAGACCCAAATGTTAACTCTTCAATTTCTGGAGAAAATGTGTTTTGGTTCACTTTAAGTATGGTAGTAATATCTTTTTTTTTTCTTTTAACCCTTACAAAGTATGTCTTAGAATTGATACTCTGCATGGATTCCAAGTCAGATGAGTTGTAAGGATTAAGTAACTGGGGTTCATTGACTTGCCCAGGATCATACAGCTATGGGTAATATCTCTTGAATCTATTACCTTCTCTTCATTAACACTGCTACCACCCTAAATGAGATCATCAAGACCTCTTCAGGAGCCTCCTTCATGGTCTTCCTGGCCTAATTCTCTCCCCTCTCTAACTCATCCTCAATATTCTGGCCCAAAGCATATTCCCAAGGCATAGGTCTAACCTTTTCACCCCTTTGCTCAAAAAGTCCTCAGACATTTAAAGTCCTTCATAGTTTGGTTTCAATCTACTTTTTAAGGTTAATAACAGGTTACTTTCCTTCATACTAGCATACTTGTTGTTCCTTACATACATTTCCTTTTCTGACTCCAGGTCTTTGCAGAGGTTATTTTCCATACCTGGGACATGCCTTATCACCTTTGCCTCTAAAGTCTCTTGATTCTCTCTTTTAAAAAAAAATGTATTATTATTATTTATTTATTGTAAGTATTTTTCCATGGTTCCATGATTCATGTTCTCTCTCTCTCCCCTCTCCTGGAGCTGACAAACAATTCCACTGGGTTATACATGTATTATCACTTGATACCTATTTCCATTCTTGATTCTCTTAAAGCTTCTTATAGGAGCCTTTCCAAATCCCCCCAATAGCTAGTGCCTTCCACTCCCATTCTCTTCATCACATTCCCTTGTATTTACTTTCTAGATTTTGTTTTTCTCTAACATACATACATATTATTTTCCCTGAAAGAACCTAAGTTCCTTGAGGGCAGAGACCATTCATTTTTTACCTTTGTTAAAGCATAGTACCTAGCAGCCTATAAATGTTTCTTGACTGACTAATGGGGAGGCTGGTGGGGAGATCTGGGGGACAAGAAACCATTAACCTACTCTCTAAAACCATTTACCGGAAGACTCAAAGAATGAGCTGGTCCCACATTCCCCATCCAAAAAATCCTGCAGACCCGAGGAGCATCCTCTCGGGTTTAGCCTCTGGAGTCATCCCTACATCCCACTTTATTTTATTTTTTAAATTTTCTTTATTTTATTCCAGTAACAAATCTACACCTAAGTTTTCCAAGATTACCTGTTGAATCCCTCTTTAGACATTTACTGACCACAGGCAAGTCAGAGCCTAAGTTCTCATCTGTAGAAAAGGGGTCAGTCTCTATACTCTATACTCCCAGGACAATGCTTTTCCTTTTCCTTTTCTTAAACCCTTATTTTCTGTTTTAGAATCAATACTGTGTAATGGTCCCAAGGTAGAAGAGTGGTCAGGGCTAGGCAATGGGGGTTAAGTGACTCGCCCAGGGTCACACAGCTAAGAAGTCTCTGTCTGAGGCCAGATTTGAATTTGGGATCTCCCATCTCCAGGCCTGGCTCTCCATCCCATGGAGCTACCCAGCTGCCTCAACAATACTTTTTCAAATCTTAGAATCAAAGGGCATTTATCTATTTCATTTCTTTTCTTGCAATTTAGCTTACAGCTAGACAACCAAGAAGGAGTCCTGGGTCTCTGGGTCTACACTCACTGCTTAGGTGGGGCCAGCCTGGTTTCCCCATTTCCTTTCATCCAGGTTTTCAAGCCAGATAGACCGACAGAAGAAGAGTTTTGCATCATTTCCTGGCCATGCCTGACCACAGTGGCATTGTTCTCTCAACAGAGTCCTGGCACAGGGCCTGAGCTACCCCTGAAGAGAGCTCCGTGAGGATCAGCCCCTCTCCTTCTGGCACCCCCCTTGCTGGTCTAGCTCACACACCTTTCCCCCTTGTTCCTGGAAAATTTAGGGTTAAGATGGGGCTTCAGGATTCAGCCACAATCTTCAGGCCAGTTGTGCCTGGAGCCTAACTAGGGGTGGTTCACTCACACAGGAGGTATCTTTGGAGAAGAAGGGCATGGGCAAGGGATGAAGGAAGAAAGGAAGGAAGGAAGAAAGGAAGGAAATAAAGAAGGAAGAGAGGAAGGGAGGAAGGGAGGAAGGCAGTTAGCCCAAGAGGGAAAGAGCAAGGCAACCATTTATTGGGCAAAGAGTTATTAAAGCCACTACGGTATCTACACTTGCTAAAAAGACAAAACAGGTCATTTCTAGAATGGTACCAGGGTGAATGTTGTCACACGGCTTCAATCGAAATGTCTCATCCTTAAGGAAAGGGGAGAAACAGAAGTCCTTGATCTCAAGGACTTTAGCTGACTAAAATCAGCCTTGAGATTTGCTATATGGGGCTGGGAAGACCCTACCAACTAAGGAAGCTTTGCTGTCTTCATGTTCATTTTTAAACTGAGGGGCTTCTGGGAATGAATTAGAAGAGGCAGGTTCAAATATTACCTCAGACACTTACTGGCTCTAGCAGCCATGGGCATGTCAGAGCCTGGGCCCCTCTATGATGGGGACAGTTTGTGTGTTTTTTACCTCAAAAGACTTTGTTTTTTAAGCCCTTACCTTTCTTCCATCTTAGAATCAATACTGTGTATTGGTTCCAAGGCAGAAAAGCAATAAGGGCTAGGCAACAGGGGTTAAGTGACTCAGCTAAGGTCATACAACTAGGAGATGTCTAAGGTCATATTTGAACCCAGAACCTCCTGTCTCTAGGCCTAGCTCTCTATCCATCATGCCATTCAGCCGCCCCACCCCTCCACCCCCCAAAAGACTTTGTCGTAAGGAAACTTCATTGCAAACCTGGTACATGAATGCCTGACTTGTTAACAGAGCTTCTTTGCCTGGGGTTGTGAGCTTAAAAAAAAACCACTGTCATTGTATGTCAACCTAAGCTCTGGTCTTTTATTTTAATGCATCTTAAAACATGGCAAGAGGAGGCTCTTCCAGGCAGGCAAAGTGTTAAGAATCCCTGCCTAGTAGCAGAACTGAAAAGGTTGCTGGCCTGCTGGCTGGCTACAAGAGGAACCTGGGGAGGCGAGGGGTGTAGACACACCTGCTTTATCTAAGATAAATTCACCTTAGGCCTCCAGGGCGCCGTAAACCAGCCTAGGAGGGCCAAAGGTGAGGGCGGCTGTCCGGAGACTATCCTAGAAGTCTTCTCAGAGTAAGGGCTGGGGGCGGCGTTCTTTTTCTTTCTTTCTTTCTTCCTTTCTTTCTTTTTTTAAGCGTAATGAAAGGCGTCTCCAGCACCACGTCCTACACTAGACTGTAAGCTCCTTGAGAGCAGGGTCTGGCTGGAGTTTTTAGCTCATCTGAGTATTGCCCCCCGCTGGCACATGGTAAGCTTGTTGTGACTTGGAAGCAGGATGGAGTGGGGGGGGTCTTGTAAAAATATTGTTGTAAGGGTTCCCCCATATTTCTGGGAGAAGGACTTTCGGAATGCCCCCCTTCTCTTGCTGGGGTGCTCGATCCCCGGCGGAAGCACTCCTTCCGGAGTTTGGCGGCCGGCCGGCCGGCAGGCAGGCAGGCCCACCCGCTGGGCAGGCGGCGGCCCCCTGCGGGGTTCTGCCCGGGCGCTCGGAGGCAGGCCAGGTTGGGCCGAGCCGGGCCAAGCGCGCGGGGATCCCGCAGGCCGGGCCGGGCTGGGGCGGCGCGGCGCGGAGCGGAGGCGGCGCGGGGCGCAGGGGGAGGGGCGGGCGCGGCGGCCCAGCGGAGGAGGAGGAGCCCAAGCCGGAGCTGGAGCCGCCGCCGCCGCCGCCGCTGACAGCGGCCCGAGTAAACAAGCCGCGGCTG
>NC_058131.1:601658956-601692558 GCF_016433145.1 Gracilinanus agilis | reverse complement strand
CGGGGATCCCGCAGGCCGGGCCGGGCTGGGGCGGCGCGGCGCGGAGCGGAGGCGGCGCGGGGCGCAGGGGGAGGGGCGGGCGCGGCGGCCCAGCGGAGGAGGAGGAGCCCAAGCCGGAGCTGGAGCCGCCGCCGCCGCCGCCGCTGACAGCGGCCCGAGTAAACAAGCCGCGGCTGCCGCGGCCGGGCCGCCCTTGCCGTCCTCCCTGCTTGCGAGCCCGGCCCCAGCTCGGGCCGAGCCCGGAGCCAGCGCCGCGGGCTGGAGCCGCCGCCGCCGCCGAGGCGCTGAGCTTCCCCGCGAGGTTACGCCGCTCCATCGCCGCCGAGACGGACCCGGGAGCCGGAGCCGAGGCCGCCGCCGCCTGGGGCTTCGTGCACGGCGGGCCGGGGCCCTGCACCCGCTCTCTCACCCGGAAAAGTTTCCGCAGCCCTAGCTCCCCGGGGTAAGCCGCGAAGCGTGTCCGGTGCTCTAGAGCCAGGGCCCGGCCCCGAGCCCGAGCTCGAGCTCGAGCAGGGCCCAAGCCACCTCTCCCCGGGTTCGGCGTTCGGGGTTTCGCGAGGTCTAGTGGGGAGGGAGCTCGCCGGCGTGGGGTTCCAGACCCTGGCCACGGCCCGGGCAGTGGTTGGGAGGAGGGAGCATGCCGGGTCGGGTAAGGAAGAGGGACTCGAATGAGAGCCCCCAGACTCTGGGAGGTCAGGAGACCTTGCTTGGCTCCGGTAGTCCGCACTGAGTGGCCCATGCCCGATTTTAGGGCTGGCGTGGGTGGGCTGGGGTAAGGGAGAAAAGCAGCCCCAAGCCCTGCGAGCGGTGAAACAGCCTTCCTGGGGAGGGGTCCCTCTCCATTGCTGCCCACTCTAGTACTTTTCCACTAGGGACCAAATAGACCAACTCTGACCCCAGGAAGTGCCTGTCTGGCCCCTACTGGTTACTGGATCCTGGGGACCGAGCACAGAAGGAGCTCGGGTTCCTCCTGCCTCCTCTCTCCTCAGGGATGGTTACTATCTCTCCCACTCCCCAACCAGGAAGGGACAGGGTTTCCCCACTGTGGGAGGGGGAGAGGCACCCGATACCGCCTGCATTGTTCTTCGCCCAAAGCCCTCCCTAGCTCCCCTACCTGAGTGGGGGGATGGGAGGGGATCAAGGTGGCGCTCCAGTGTGGTTTGGCCCGAGGACCCCCGACCCCCCGGGCTACCTCGTCGAGGTCTCCCCTCCCTCTTTGAAAACGTTTGGTACTGTGACCCTCGAGAGGCCTGGGGAGGACATTGAGATTGTAGGGCTGGACAGCTCTGAGCATGAACCCAGGCAGTTCATCTTTCTAGGAGGCCAAACCCTCAAGCTAGGGATCCCCACCCCCCCCCCCCACCCCCAGTGGCTGGCATCTTTGAGCTAGGCCAGTTGCAGAGCTAGAAGCTTGCTGCATTCTCCAGCATTTACAAATGTCGGGCAGATGGGAAGAGAGCACATAAGGTAGTTGAAATTTCCTATTCCGGTCTCTTCCCCCTCACGCGCGCCCCCCCTTCCCCCTTCCCATTGAAGAAAGGAGAAAAAGTGGTTTCTGAGGGAAGCACCTGAAACTGATCAAATCGATGACCTGGAATGAGGAGCAGGGACTGGGGGGAAGAGAGGCTTGGGTTTGGTCTGCCAGCTTTGTGTAGTTCACCATCCCGGATTACACCCACCATCAGGCTCCCTAAGTGTTCCTGGCCTACCTTTACCTCGCTGGGAAAAAAAAGAAATGGATTAAGTTTCCAGGATGATACTGAGTTTTGTCACACTGCTTTGTCAGATGTCTCAACCACACTATGATGTGGCTGGGAGGAACCCTACCTTGTAGGGATCCTTGCTTGGAAAATCACTGAGTGTGCTTGCAGTTCCAGGTTTTCCCTAGGCCACTTTAGTAATCTGGACGGGAAAGGACAGGAGACTGTGCCTAGTAATCTCCAAAAACCTTTTAGACACCAGCACAAACAGCTTCCCTGAAGTGGTGAGAATCTCCGTGCCGAGTCGTGTGTGCACGCTAGCTGGAGGGGCTCATTTGTGTCTCAATGAAGAAACAGCCTCAGTTGTAGACGAGTTAAGACTTGGTGGGTGAGTCAGAGACTAGGGTGGGGGTGGTGGGGAAGCCCATTGTTTAAAGTTCTGGCTCCCTCTGCTTCCATTCAGGCCAACTTCAGATGCAGTCATAATGGTCTTTCTTAAGGCTTAAGGATTGTTCCTCTGGACTAGGGACTGGTGCCATCCTTGTTCATCTACCGGGGAGGCAAATGCTTTGGGGGAAGGAAGGAGAAGGGCGCATGGACTGGGAGAGGGAAATAATGTTTTAGTTCAACTTCAAACCTGCTTTCCCTCAGTGCTGTTAAGGACTGTGCAGGGTAATTAAATAGTTGGTTAATCACCTTTAACATCAGGCAGCTGCTGCTTGATCCCGTGGAGATCTGAAACCAGCTTTATTGAGCCAGTTTTATGCTTGGGCTATCGTTTAGCTGCTGCAGGTTACTGGCATTTTTTGTAAAGGTTGAGGTCCTTGAGTAAATAGAGTCTGGCTTCTCCCCACTTCCAGCCATTCTGTGGTATCTTGGGGGCAGTTCTTCCCCCAACCCCTTCCTATGAAGGGATTGTGTTCATCTTGGAGTTTGGGGGAGGGAAATAGATGGATGCAACTATCAGCTGTCAAGTTATTTTGGTATAAACTGAAAATATCCTGGGAAGTACAGGTGGTGGTTGTATGTGTGCAT
Organism: Gracilinanus agilis; assembly: GCF_016433145.1. Lineage (NCBI taxonomy): Eukaryota > Metazoa > Chordata > Mammalia > Didelphimorphia > Didelphidae > Gracilinanus > Gracilinanus agilis. Next base: position 601,689,823 of record NC_058131.1, on the reverse strand, counting down.
GGCAGCCCACTAGAGTCTGGAGTGTGGTATGTAGAATTCTGGCTATATGGATGAGGGGGAGGGTGCCATTTCCTGCTTGGAGACTGGATAGGACTAGCTGACCCAGGACATACATATACCCCTTATTTTCCATTTGGCTTGCAAAGTACTTTACAAATATCTCATTTGACTCTCACCACGATCCTTGTGAGGTAGGTACTCTTCTTTTACTCATTAAAGTTGAGGAAATTGAGGAAGACAGAGATTAAGTGAATTGCCTGGTTATATAGTTAGTGTCTGATAACCAATTTGAACTCAGGTCTTCTTGATTCTGGAAAAGTGCTCTATCCACCGAACCACCTCACTGGGCCCCCTTAGCTATGGCTTGGGGGACCTGGTTTAGAGTCCAGGTCTCTTCATGTCTTAAAGTGCTAGGCAGAAGTATGTTTCACGGATGGGGTGCTTGCTAGTAGTTTTTTGTTTCTGTTTTTGTTTTGTCAGTTTAGGGCATCAGTTTAAAAGCTTGAACCCACTACAAGAAATCTTACTTCTTATAGTTCTGTAGTGCAGTCAGTGTGAACCCCAAGCTGGAGCAGCATAACCAGGAACCTCAAAAGGGAATGGTATACACATTTACTCTGTCTCTCTTCCTCCCTCTTTCCCTTTCTTTCCTTCCCTCTCTCTTCCCCTTTTTCTTCCCCTCTCTCTCTTCCTCTCTCTCTCTCTCTCTCTCTCTCTCTCTCTCTCCTCTTTTTCTTCCTCTTCCTTTCTCCCTCTCTCTTTCTTCCTCTTTCCTTCTCTCTTCCTCTCTTTCTCCCTTTTTTCCTCCCCCTCACTCTTTCCCTCTCCCTCTCCCTCTTTCTCTTCCTTCCCTCTGTCTCTCTTTTTCTCTCTATCTGTCTGTCCCTTTCTCCTTTTCCCTCTCTCCCTCTCTCTCCCCACTTCCCTAGGCTAGCATGCTGACTCCTAAGTGGTGTCACAACTCTGCATTTCCTCCAGACTTCCATGGGTACATTTTTAGCTCAGGATTTGGCTTGGTGTGGTTTCTTGTTGGGGCTGGGGGCCCGTGTAAGGGACAGTTATGTGAATGTGGGCAGAACGGTCCCGTTGTTTGTTTGCTGAGGGAGGAGGAGAGGCAACACACAGCCTATTGATTTCTTGCCTCACCTTAGCTCTCTGGCTTAGCAAGCTGTGTTTGCCTGGGCAGCCCGTGGCTTAGCTTACGTAAGACATGGTGTATGTACTCTTGTGCGTGGGGGTGCTGATGCCACCCAGCTTTAGCGTGCTGGCGGGTCTCCTACTGTGGGCACTGCTGAGACAGTAACCCACCCCCACCCCCAAGCTAATTGGGGACAGTTGGAGAAAATAGTACCCTAGAGAGAAGAACCAGAGGACCAATCATCAGAAGAGACCCTGGGCCTTCTTGATTTCTAGGCTATCCATTGAATGTCCCTGGATTTAACCCAGAGGGAAAGGGATACTCCCAGTTTAGGGAACTGTGGCCATATTTACACTAGCAGGAATAAAACTCTTGTGTGTCCAATTGACTTGAAAGCAAGTGGTAAAAAGTCAAAGAATAAAACTAGATTAATCCTGCCCTCTGATGTCTGTCTTTCACATGCTAACAAGTCACTTGAACTATATATAGACCAGACAAAGAAAGGATCTAGAATTGAGCTTGTTGGGCCCATATTGACTTCTTCCTGGTGGGAACCAATCTTGAGTGAGTCAGACTTTGGATTTTTTTTTTTTCCCCTCCACACACACTTCTGTTGCGCAGTATACTGAGTGTAAGAACTGGAGGTTTGTGTTGTCATGTGGTGGGGTCAGTCATGTGCTGTCCCACAAGAGACCTTGGTGCTGGAGGGATGGAAATAGATTGCCAAGTTTCTCTGAAGGAGGCAATTTTTTGCACCCTTCCCACCAAAAGCACTTTTAAGGGCAAAATTATGGTGAGGGAGGGAGCAACTCTGGTTTGGAAAAGACAGCTCAAATAAATTAATTTCCCTCTTTTGTATTGTTTAACAGAGCTAGTGGCCCTGAGTCCTGCTCCATCTGGCCCTCCCAGGCTTGGCCACATGCCCCCACCCACCCACCCCAGGGCTCAACACACCAAGCAAGAGCCTGGGACCAAAGCCATTCTGACCAGGCACAAGCATTGAGCATATAAGAGGGAAGTGGGATTCCCCGGGCTTTGCCCGCCCACCCCATGGAGCTGAGGCCCTGGTTGCAGTGGACCGTAGTGGCAGCTTTGGCTTTCTTGGTTGGAGAGGTCCTCACCCAGAAGGTTTACACCAACACCTGGGCTGTGCTTATCCCTGGGGGCCTAACTGAGGCAAACAGAGTGGCCCAAAAGCATGGATTCCTCAACCTTGGACGGGTAAGTCTACAGCTCCCTTGTTCTAATTTAGTTGGGTCTTTGTTAAGGAAGAATGTTGTTCTTGGGGGGATGGGGGAAAGGGAGGGTACGTAGTATTTCTCAAGAGTTCTTTCAGCTCATGGGCCAGAGGAATGACTAGCCAAGCTAGGCTTTCTGGCACCCACTTATCAAACTGTACCCAGGGGGAGAGCCTGTTCCTTTCTTCCCGTACAAAATCATGGCACCTATATTTGGGGAAACCAGTAAGAAATAGAAATAGAAGAGGGAGCTCAGGGTGAAACAGAGAATAGAACTTCAGAGGGGCACAGGCAATGTAGGAAACGGTAGTCTGGGAGCAGAGGAAGGTAGGCACTTCTCCCCAGGGCTGGGCAAAATTCCTTGCTTTGGGATGGTCAGCAAGACTGACCCTTGTCTGTGTGGCAGGAAGTCCCAGTTCCTGTTTGGCCTCTAGAGTAGGAGTGGTGTGACTTTTGTTTAGCGTTTTGTGAAAATTAGCTGTGGCTGTCCTTTCCTTAGCCTGGCACCATATGACCTTTTTTGCTTTTGCCCTTTCAAGCGGTAGAGAGTCACAGGTCTCTCGGATATTTCAGGGCACCTTTTGAACCAGCTGAATTAGGGTAGCCCCTGTTTCCTCAGCCAGGACAGGGAGCAAGAGCTTTTTTTAGAGTGTCCCTAAACCAGAACAGAGAAACTTGTATCCTGTAGCTCTCAAGCCACACACGTTATCTAGGAATGGAACCAGGATCAAAACAGAGCAAGGTTTACACAACTTTTTATCCACAGTTCCCCTTGAAATAGGTAGTATAAATATCATGCCCATTTTACAGGTGAGGAAACAGGTGAAGTAACTCGCTCCTCTTTACCCACCACTATCAATTGTTGGAGCTAAGATTTGGACTGACTCCTAAGTATATAGTTCTTCCCATTGTATCGCCACAGTGCATGTACGTGCCCATGCACACACACACAGCCTTCTCTCACATAGTGATTACTTTGCTATGAGGGCTGCTGCTGGGAGTGTAGGAGTGTTTTTAAGAACGGATGAGGTCTGGGAAAGGGAACTTTGGGCGAGACGAGACTTAGAATTTTAGAAGAACCCAGGATAGACCTGTCACCTTACAACCTCTGTATGATTGAGACTTCATAACCCAAGCCAAACAATGTTCAGTACAATGAAACTTTCAGTAAAAAAAAAAAAAAAGGTGAATGCTTTTAGTTGTTATGGTAATGGGATTTGCTCTGTACTTATCTCCTGGAGGAGAGGCTAAGGGCCCCTCATACTCCAGTTCCCTAGATTTCCCTCATCTAGGCTACAAAACAATACCATCGCTAAGAGCTGAGTTTCCCTGGTTGTCTCAGGGGATCACTAATATGCCCTCTTAAACTCAGAAGTGCCCTTTGGTAGAGGATTAAACTGTGCCCCAGAGCAACAATAGAAAAAGGATAAAAAAATGTTTTCTTTTCATCTTAGATTTTTCAAAGAAGAAAATTTAGCATTTCTCTACATATAAAGTTTAAACGTACAAATTAAATTTAAAAAGAGCCTTTAGACTAGCCTTACCTGTCTGAAGGTTGAAAAGCAACATTGAGAGTTGGCTTAGAGAGAGAAGGGGAGAACCATGGGGGAAGGCTCATGGTCTTTCAATTGGCCCAAATTCTGCCTTCTTGCTATTGCCTCAGTTTCTCTGCATCAGCAGGCTTAATCCCTTCTACCCTCATGCCTCCCTCCAGGAGACTGCTAACTTAGTTACTCTTGCCCAATTTCAGATTTTTGGGGACTACTACTATTTCTGGCACCGGGCGGTAGTGAAACGATCACTGTCACCCCACCAATCCCGCCACAGCCGACTACAGAGGGAACCCAAAGTAAGTGCGGCCCCTTCAAAAGGGCCCCCTTCTAGGGAGAGCCTTCTCCTTGATGGTTGTGCCAGAGCTTATTTCTAATAGGAAGAAGAAGAGAGGGCCTTGGGGTCCCACCTGCCTCCGTTCATAGAGGAGCTTTCCTTGTGCATAATGTGGGAAACTTCAGCCCAGTTGCATAAACTTTACATGGAGTGTTACCAGTGTAGCATTTTCAGCCAGGATTCTTGTAGCAGAGCCCATAGTTTGCTAGCAGTAACTTGGGTCTTTATTGCAGGGCAGAGAAGGAAGGAAATTGTGGGGAGGGGAGAGGCTTAAAAGGAAGGAGTCTGTGTTGGATGAGACTGGAAACTTGGACTGCAGGGATGTCATTCCCTCTATTGATTACATCTTGCACTCCAAGTTCTCTCCAGTTATCTCAAAGGATGTTGCAAAGTCCAAAAACAAAATATTACTCTAACACTCTATGGACTTGAAAATATTTGCTGCTTTGTGGGATGAATGTCTTTGGGTCAGTACAAGCAGAGACCCTATGGCAAAGGAATCTTGGACTTCTGTGGGGAGCTTATCTGCCATTGTGCCAACACCTTAATGAGGTGGCTTCTCCTTCACTTTTTCCCTTCATTCCTAGCTGTCCCCCATCAACCCACACCATGTCTTCTCCCCCTTAACTCTATTTCTAGGTGCAGTGGCTGGAGCAACAGGTGGCAAAGCGTCGGAAGAAGCGGGATATATTCATGGAGCCCACTGACCCCAAGTTCCCTCAGCAGTGGTACCTGGTGTGTAGGGTTCTTGGGACTCTGTGCAGGCTCTGACCTCCAGCTTCGGGCAGGCCTGTCCTCTGTAAACCTTGCCTGCTTTGGCACTCTGTTCTGACCCGGCCTGCCTGTGCTTGTAATCATAGTAATCCTCCACCTCTGGGGTGTCTAGCGGCAACAGAAGTGTTTCTTTGGTGCTTTTCCCACCTCCCTTCTCTTCCCTTCATAGGGCCCCCACTCCTCCCTCCTCTTGGTCTCCAGGAATTGTTAACTAACCCTTGCTGATTCTTATAACTTGATAACAGGCTTTAAAGGCTTGAAATATTAACCATCCCAAGGGCATTTGTATTTTATTAAGAGATTCTTAAAAGACCCAGAGAAGTAATGCTAATGACAGAATTTGGGGGTGCAGTCATAGCATTTGGGGAAGGTGGGGACTTTCCAGGGGAACCCCTCAAATCATACCTCCTGTTCCATCTCCTTATAAGGTTGGCCCTGCTCACCATCACCACAGGGAGGCCGGGAGAGTGCCGGTGAGCTCTGCAGGGTCCCTAGAGGTCTGGGGCATGGGGTCTGGGGTGGTGGTGAGTGACTTGTGTGGGCGCCTGGTTGTGTGCTGAGCCATTATGGGTGTCTCTACAGTATAGTGTTAATCAGCGAGACTTGAATGTTCGGGGGGCCTGGTCTCAAGGCTACACTGGCCGTGGCATTGTGGTTTCCATCCTGGATGATGGCATTGAGAAGAACCACCCTGATCTGGAGGGCAACTACGTGAGTCACACCTTGGGGTAGGGAGGCACTTTGAAGGGAGGCAGAGGGGACCAGGGCCCATGAATTCTGGGGGCAGGCTTGGCATCACAGATGTAACCACTCAGCCATCCAAGTGGGGCTAAACCCATCAGAAGTTATGGCAAGGTCTGTTTCTGGGAGCCAAAGTTGTTAGGACTTCTGTTCAGGAACCACCATTGGGCCCCTCTTGGGATCAGGCCAGGAGCTGTCCCTTCCCAGGAGAGCCTCTGAAAGACTCGTTGCCTTCCAGGATCCTGGTGCCAGCTTTGATGTCAATGACCAGGACCCCGACCCCCAGCCTCGTTACACACAGATGAATGATAACAGGTAACACTGGAGGCCACAGAATGGGGATCAGAACTTCCAAGGACAGGAAAGGCATAGGCTTGGTTAAATGGGAGGAGAGAGAAGGCAGGCACTTACCACGAAGGACGCCTTTGGCCCTGGCTACTCTGGGGGATACTGGGCCAAGTCAGAACAAATCGTTATAACCTACACTGCTAAAGTGGGCTTTATATCTTCTAGTTATGGTATACTACCAGATTGGACCATGAAGGCATACTTTCACTTCATGGACCAAATGAGGGACTAGAGGAAGGAATTCATTATTAAGAATACATCTGTCAAAAAATTTTTTAAAAATTTTAAAAACTTCGAATAGATCTTTCCCTAGACAAAGGAAGAGTAATAAAAGCAAAGTTTTCAGTACACAGAGAAGCTGGAAAGCAAGGAGAGAGGGAGATGAGGCAAATCTGAAAAGACTAATTTGTCCTAAATTAAAGGTTTCCTTCTTATTCCACAGATCTAGCCCTTAGAAAGAAGATATTTAGGATTCTCCCTTCTCTGTACTCTTCCCCTAACACTGTTCCCCTTGGCTTCTGCAGGCATGGCACCCGGTGTGCTGGTGAGGTGGCTGCGGTGGCCAACAATGGAATCTGTGGTGTTGGTGTTGCCTACAATGCACGAATTGGAGGTGGGTCTGGGCCCAGACAGCCACCTTAGTTGGTGCTAGTTTCTTGGGCCTATATATCTTTTACTGCCTTGGGTCAGAATGAATGGAGGTTGGGCCTTTTTTGTACTCTAGATGGCTCCCATCCGAGACAGTGTGATTTCTCCTCAGTGTTATCATGGTTTCTCCCTTGCTCTTCCTACTTGGTAGGAAAGTCCTGATAAATGTCTTCTCCTCCCTCCTATAATTCTCCTATCTGTCGCTCAGCATTGTTCTGTCAGATCTCTTCATTAAATATTTCTTGTATCAAAAAACTTGGTTTCTAATCCAAACGCCATCACCGTCATGACCCTTGTAACATTGGACAAGTCACCTAACTTCCCTGGCCCTCTGCTGGGACATTTGTAAAATGGACTACGGAACCTCTACGGTCTTTTTCCATTCTGAATCTGTGAAGTAGCAAGCAAGTGCCCACTTTCCTCTTTTGTAAATGAAGCTTTGGCCTAAGGGATGTCTGAGGTCCCTCCCAGCTCTAAGTTCTCATTCTAGGAGTGTGGAGTGCAATGGAGCAGCTGCCTTTGGGGCCACGTTCTGGCCTGAGCCCTGGCGTGGGAGCCAGTGGGGATGGGCATGTGCCCCCAAGAGTAGAGATGGCATCCCTTTGTGACACACAGTGGTGTACTCTCTCCTTTCTCTTGCCTCCCTAGGCGTGCGCATGCTAGATGGAGAGGTGACTGATGCCGTCGAGGCATGGTCTCTAGGACTAAATCCCAACCACATACACATCTATAGTGCCAGCTGGGGCCCTGAGGATGATGGGAAAACTGTGGACGGGCCAGCTCGCTTAGCTGAGGAGGCATTCTCCCGGGGAGTCAACCAGGTACGGGTCAGGGTTACGGAGAGGCACTTGGGAACGAGGAACAAGGATAACTAGGGGTCTCGCGATCCCTGAGGGGAGAAATGGAGACTCGTGGATATCTGTCCCGTCTGATGCGCTCTCTCTTTCGTCGTGGCCCTCTCAAGGACACAAAACAGATCTTCTGCCTGCCTTACGGCCACCTCTGACCCCCCGTTCCCCTCTACCTGTCTCTCCTCTCTCCAGGGCCGAGGGGGTCTGGGATCGATTTTCGTTTGGGCCTCAGGCAACGGGGGCCGGGAGCATGACAGCTGCAACTGTGATGGGTACACCAACAGCATTTACACCCTGTCCATCAGCAGCACCACCCAGTTTGGTAATGTGCCCTGGTACAGTGAAGCCTGCTCCTCCACCCTCGCCACCACCTACAGCAGCGGCAACCAGAACGAGAAGCAGATTGTGAGTTCTGGGCCCTGGGCAGAGAGGAACAGGGAGAGCCCAGCTGGTGTAGACGATTCCGAGAGCGCTACCATCATGGAGCACTCTTTGGCCCTTCTTATGCCTTCCCTCTAAGAGGCAGGGCCCGACTCTCCCCGAAGTGGCTTGAAAAGGCACCCTAGAGATGGCCAGACTCTAGGGACGTCATAGCACCTGTTAGGGGATGAAGACGCCCTGTGGGCACCATCTTTGCTTCCCCTCAGAATGCCAGTGATGGGGCTCTTCTGCCTTTGTTTCCCCTCCCCAGTCCATTTCCCCACTCCTCTTTTAGCTCAGGCTTTAGATGTGAAAGTCAGAGTGTAAGAGTGAGAGTAGCTCAAGAATCATAAAGCACAGAACCAGACTTTAGCCATCGTCAGTCTTATCCATCCTCTCGTTCCCCAGAAGAACCGAGGCCCAGCGAGGCTAAATAACTTCCTAGGCCACACAGCACCCAAGTAGCCAAGATAGGACTTAGTGGCCTGTTAGCTCATATTTCTTTCTCTTATGCCATAAAAACCTCCTAGACCGCCAGAGGTTCTTTCCTGACACTTCTTAGACTCGGGCCCTTTCCCTTCTCTCTCTAGGTGACGACAGACCTAAGACAAAAATGCACGGATTCTCACACCGGCACCTCCGCCTCTGCCCCCCTGGCGGCTGGCATCATTGCCCTCACCCTGGAGGCCAAGTAAGGATGGAGCTGAGGAGGAGGAGGGTGGGTTTACTCTGCTCAGCTGGCCGTTGGGCTAGCTAACTTTCCCCACCCATACCCGCTGTCTTTAGGGCTTCAGCCTGCCCTTGGGATTTCCTCCATGTTCTAGCTGAACATGTGCCTGTTGGGGAGAGGAAGAGCTTACTGTTACCCCTGAATTCTTTGTCCTCCCGCTATCTCCTGCAAATGTCTCGGTGGCCCTGGGGAACATGGTCCTGTCTCCACCCTCCTCCTCCTTCTTCCTCCCTCCCTCTGCAGTAAGAACCTGACGTGGCGGGACATGCAGCATCTGGTGGTCCAGACCTCCAAGCCTGCTCACCTCAATGCCAATGACTGGACGACCAACGGTGTCGGGCGCAGAGGTGAGCCTGGGGGACGTCCTGGGGGCACGTCCTGGGGGCCTGGGAGGAGAAGCAGCTCAGGTTAGCTCGGCACCGTCCCTGCTCAATGCACCACGTCTCTCATCTATTACTGCAGTCAGCCACTCCTATGGTTATGGACTCCTGGATGCCGGCGCCATGGTGGCATTGGCCAAGAACTGGACCACAGTAGGCCCCCAGCGCAAGTGCCTCGTCGACATCCTCACCGAGCCCACGTGAGAGGGAGGGCAGGAGGAGACCCAGAAAGGAGGGGATGGGAAGGGCACAGGCTATCTCCCCCATTGGAGAAGGCCAGCTAGGCAGTCCCTTGTAGAAAACCCCTGGGAAGAGTTCTTCTTTCCAAACGAACGCCTTTGGCAACCTCTAGGGCTCTCCATCTCTAGAAGGTGGCGCCGGGCAGGGGGAAGAAGCAGCGGCTTCGCTAAAGAGGCAGTGTGGGTTGTCTTTTGGGCAGGGACATCGGGAAGCGGTTGGAGGTGCGGAGGAAGGTGACTGCCTGCCAGGGGGAGGCGAACCACGTCACCCGGCTAGAACACGCCCAGGCCCGACTCACCCTGTCCTACAACCGGCGTGGGGACCTGGCCATTTACCTCGTAAGCCCCATGGGCACCCGTTCTACCCTGCTGGCTTCCAGGTAGATGTTCTCTTCGTCCCTCGAACACTGCCCTATTTCATGTCCGTAAAACTTGTGTGTGTGGTGCTTAGCCTGCGGCTTCCCTTGGGGCGGGAGTCCCTTACCCCAGGGGCCCTCTCCAGACCACCTTCCTAACCAGCTGCTTCTAGCCGTGAAGGCCAGAGAAGAGCAGCACAGGTAGAGACTGGCTGCTTCTCCCCCTTCCTCCCTATCTGCAACCCCCTGCCCAGAACTCTTAAAGGGTGGGAAGAGAATGACTAGATTTTTGGAACTGAAATTCAAATTCCAGCTCTTCAGTTTACTCCCTGTGTTCCCTTGGGAGTGCCAGCTCCCTCCGGGGCCTCTGATTGCTCCTGCAGAATATGAGAGATGGCCCTTCCGAATTCTGTGAGCCTCTAATCCTCAGGCTTCAAAGAGAGATCGCTCCTTACCCCCCAAAAGGAAGTTAGGGACTCCTGGTGCACCCCAGAGGAAGCCTGATTTCTTTTGTTGTCCCCCCTCCAAGACCTCATGACTACTCGGCTGATGGGTTTAACGACTGGGCCTTTATGACCACCCATTCCTGGGATGAGGACCCTGCCGGGGACTGGGTCCTAGAAATCGAAAACACCAGCGAAGCGAACAACTACGGTACGGAGTGGCGCACGGAGCAGGAGCAGGGGAGCGCTGGGGGAGCGGCACGCAGCATCTGGGGGTCCGGGAGGGTCGGACCGGTAATGGGGAGACGTTAACCCTTTCCGTTCCGAAAGCAGGAACGCTGACCAAGTTCACCCTCGTGCTATACGGCACCGCCTCCGAGGATTCCGGTCCCTCTACTCCCTCTGAGAGCATCGGCTGCAAGACCCTAACTCCCAGCCAAACCTGCGTGGGTGAGTGTGGGGAGAGGAGGGGGAGCCGAGCTCACCCCTTTCCTCTCGGGCCGGGAATCTGTTCCCACAGCATCTGTGCCATCCCCTGAGAGGCAGCAGACCCTTGGGGAAGCCCCGCGGCCAACCTGGGGAGTGTGTGTCATGGGGGAGCCACCCCTCGGGTCTTGGGCCCCTGCCAGAAGGACCCCTGGGGCTCTGGATACGCCCAGAAGTCAGGCAGCTATCTGGACCAAGCGTCCGGCACGTAGCACGGGGTCTGGCACGGGGCAAACTCTCCTAAATGCTGCTCACTCGACTTGGCGTTCTCTGTCCTCTCTGCCAGTGTGTGAAGAAGGGTTTTCCCTGCACCAGAAGAGCTGCGTGCGGCACTGTCCCCAAGGGTTCGTCTCCCAAGTCGTCAGCAGCCAGTACGGCATGGAGAACGCCCTGGAGCCCATCCACGCCAACGTCTGCTCCCCTTGCCACCCTTCGTGCGCCACCTGCAAGGGCCCCGAGTCCTCAGACTGCCTCAGCTGCCCCGTCTTCTCCACCTACGATCTGGTGGAGCTGACCTGCACCCAGAAGAGGCAGGCCAGCTACAAGTCTCCGGGGCTCCCTCACAGCGAGGGCATGCTGCCTTCTCACCTCCCCGTCGTGGTGGCGGGCCTGAGCTGCGCCTTCATCGTCCTGGTCTTCATCATCGTCTTCCTAATCCTTCAGCTACGCTCCGGCTTCAGCTTTCGGGGGGTCAAGGTGTACTCACTGGACAGCGGCATCATCTCCTACAAAGGGCTGCCCCCTGACGCCTGGCAGGAGGAGTGCCCGTCCGAGTCCGACGAGGACGAGGTCCGGGGCGAGAGGACTGCTTTCATCAAGGACCAGAGTGCCCTTTGATGAGCACCAGATCTTCCCCCCTTATCTGACTCTCCTGGTCACACCTTCCACCCCCCTCCTCGGGCACTTTTTAATTCACCAAAGTATTTTTTTATATTGGGACTTGGGTCAGGTCCCCCAGCCCAGGGGAGGGTACGGAGCGGTAGGGTCTGCCCACTCCCCTCTCGTGCTAGCTGGGGAGCCCCGAGATCCTAACCTGCCACCTCCAAGCGGGGTAGAGGACTGGGACGCCTACCAGCTTTTCTGTGGGACGAGCTCCGGGGCAGAAGAGGCAGGGGACGAGGGGTGGGTCTCAGTCAACACAGGAGCAAAGTCAGTCTTCAAGGCACTTCCTATCACCTCGGGGGCTCTGCCACATCCCTCTCCCACCCCCAAAGCCACCTTCGTTGGGGGAGGAAGCGAGACATGGGGACGGCGAGTGCGCCCCTTTTGGTTTCCAGATGTACTTAGGACGAGGCTGCTGTGGCAGGATGGTTTGTGTGGGGAGAGAAGGGAGGGAAAGGCAGATTGGGTCACAGCCCTCCCTCTCGTGGGTCTGCGGGTACCTCCCGCGTCCCTCTAGCCCAGGCTCTCCTCGCTGCTCCAGTTCCTTCTAAAGCAATAATGGTCCCAGGCCAGCCAGCAAGGAGGCACTGGGCAGCCGGCTGGCATCTGCCTGGGAGTCTGGGGGTCACTGGAGGATCTCTCCAAGGGTTCTCGTCCCCTCCGATGTTCCATCCCAGCCTGCGTCCTTCCCCACAGAGCCACAGGCTTGAATGGCCTGCGCCATAGGAGTGACCGTCCTAGGAAGGGACCAAGGAAAGGCAGGTGCTTTCAAGGGTGTGTGGAGAGTGTGAGCGTGTGTGTGAGTGTGTGTGTGTGTGGGGACACGTGTGTACCCTCCCTCCCCCTGCCTCTGTGTGTGTTCCTGGACCACCCCCTCCCTCCCGCACACATCTCTGCACCTTGTGCCTCCAGCACCGCTTCCCAGAAGCCCAGGCGAGCTCAGTACCGTCCACTCGGCCAGGCTGGCGGCAGGTGCCAGGGCACAGCTCCAGCGACGAGCAGAGCTGGTTGTGTCCGGTTCCATCCCTCTTCCTGCCCTCCCACTGTGCAGGGAGACCAGAGGCCCCTTGTACGGCCGGGGACTTCTTCCTTGTTTTCTGAGCCCGGGGCTTCTTGGGCTGTCCCCCCTCGCAGCTCTGGAGCCCCTGGGTGGAGGGGAGGGAGATCACCCCCAGAGCCCTCTCCCCCATCCTACCTGTCCTTCCCCACCCCACCAATGCTGCTTTCCCCTGTGGGGATCTCAGGGGCCGTTCGAGGATATATTTTCACTCTGTGATTTCACTTTAGATGCTGATTTTTTTGTATTTTTAACTTGGGGTAGCAGCCGGAACACCCACACCGTCTGTCCTGCTGTTCCCTCTTCGCCTCCCTGGCCCTGGTGGGAAAACTGAGTTACTGAGCTCAGGACAGGGCATTGGTCAGGGGGAAAAGGGATGATCGGGGGTCACATGGGGTGGAGGGAGAGAAAGGGGTATTTTTTGTGTTAAGAACAAGGGTTGGTAGTGCCAAGGGCTCATGGGTCATTCGTTTCTCCTTGTGCCAGAGCTGAAAAGTGAGGGGGTAGGGAGGCAGTGGCAGAAGGTTGGCCAGCCCCCTCCCCACACTGTGCCTAATGGGAAAAAGCACTGACCTATTGAGTTCCCCCCAAAATACATCCCAGTCTCCCTCTTCTGATGTGCCTTTTGCACCTCCCCTTCCTCCCCCCACCATTAGGACAATCAGAATCACCTCCCGCTCGGGAGTCCTTTCTTCCTCCCCAATCCCTTAGGAGTTAACCAGCCACCAGGGTGAGAGGCAGTCATCTCTCCCGGCCAGGACTGCGCCTGGCGCTTCCATCCTCCCTCTCCATTGTCCTCCCATGGCCAGCCCGGGCTGGTTTTGTATGATACCGGGCTTGGTGCACAGTGATTTTTCTTGTAATTTAAACAGGCCCAGTGTGGTGGGTTCTATTTAATGGACGCGAGATGATGTTAGAGGTTTTTAAGTGATTAAATGTGCAGACTATGCAAAACTGGCTGTTCTTCATTTATGTTCCCACCCAGGTTTCTTCCCAGCATTTAGCCATCCATTCAAATTCCTGTCCCTGGGCCAGGGAAGGTGGCCAGGCATTGGGCCATCTCGTCTTCTTTTAGCCCTCTCCAGCTCTGCCCCCTCTGTCTGACCCATAGTCTACCTCACCTATATAACAAGAGGAGAGAGAGAGAGGCAGGTTTCAAGATCAGGTCACTGCGCTAACCTACATTCTGACGGCTTTTGAGTGCTTTCCTTTATCTTAATAGTGCACCCTGTTTTCTTGGTTCTGTTTGTTGCATTCTGCCTCAGTCCAACTGAGCCTTCCCAAATTTCTTTCAGTGTACCCAGATTTATCCTTCCTTTTCTCCCTCTGCCCCACTCAATAGTCATTTCACTAAAGAACCTTCCTCCTTCCCTTTTTCATTGCAGTGGCAGTTGCTGTCACTGTGTGCAGTCCCTTAATTTATAGCCAAATGTCACTGTGGCCCTTGCCCCGGGCCTCGCCTGCCCAGCTCTTCTCTTCCTGGTTCCTGTCTTCCCTGTCTCAGGAGGATCCTGAACTGGAGCCACAGACCAGTATTTGAATTCTGCCAGTACTCAGTAGATTCGTGAACTTTGGCAGATTATTTCCCTCCTTTTTCTCATCTGTACCATGCGGCTATTGGGCTAGATGGTCTCTAAAGTTTCTTCCGATTCCACGTTCTGTGAGCCTGGCTTCATGCTCCTGTGCTCTGGTTTTCGGCAGTCCTGTACTGTGAGTTAAAACTCTTCCTGAGAATTGAGGCCAGCTTGAACCAGGAGAATTGGAGCAGAGGAACTAAGGAGGTATTTAATTTAGGAACATCCACTGCCTTCCAGCTATGAAAGTTTGGGGAAAGAAGAATAGGAATAGAGACTGGATCTGTGATCTCCTCAGAATAGGAAACTTCCTCCACCAGGGCTGGTCAGCATCTGGGCAATTTACAGGCCTAGACAGTTATTTAGAGAAGAGATGTCAAATGGGGACTCCCAAATGTGCACATATTGGGAAATATTTATTAAAAATTTTTGGGAAATATTTATTTAAAAATGCAACAAAACAGATAACATTATACCTTAAAACTAAGTTGTGCCACTTTTTTTTTTAAACCCTTAACTTTTTGCCTTAGAAAACTCAAGTCAGGAAGACAAGGACTAGGCAAATGGGGTAAGTGACTTGCCCCAGGATCACATAGCTAGGCAGTGTCTGAGACCATATTTGAACCCAGGATCTTCCATCTCCAGTCCTGGTGCTCTTATCCACTAAACCACCTAGCTACCCCCTCACACCACTCCTTAGCTACAGATAGTTCAGTGAGTTTGACAGCCCTGACTTAGAGCACTGAGACTTGCTTGGGGCTGCATAATAATTTTGTGTCAGAGGCAGGACTTGAATCTCTATCTTTGAACCAGCTTTATCCACTATAACCTAAGTGAAGTCCTTGAAATGAGGAGACCAAAACCTGGCCATTGAGTCTCATCCCCTACCTAGCTGGACTTAAGTTTATCTTCAATTGCTTCACTTCCAACAGATCCCTAAAGAAACTTGGGAATCACAGAATCAGCCATAACAGACATCGGAGATCATTCTAGTCCATCCTTATTATCCCTTTACAACAAATCTAAAAAAATTGCCATCCAGTCTAAATGACCTCTAGTGAAGTGAATATTCTCTAGCCAGCCTGTTTCCACTTTGATGTCGTCATTGTTAGGAAGTTTTCTGTTCTTTCCTTTTGAAATATTTTATTGCTGTTTTTAGAAAAAAATATATCATCATTACTTCCTGATCATTCCACAACCACAATAAAACTCCTTTATAACAAATCTAGCAAAATCTATCAATACTAAATATAGTCCACCAGTTCTTTGCAAGGAGGCACAATGTGTGCCTGCATTGCCATTGGTCCTCTAAAATTGCAATTTTACTCTGCCACGATCAAGGAATCTGAAATATAGAAGGATGTGCTAGAAGGAAGCGAAGAGGTCACATGAGTGCAGTCCTTTCAGTCTGTTAAATTGTATCTGGGAATCTGTATGTCCACTTCATGGTGGATATTTTCGCTGGTTCTGCAGAGTTGGGATTGGAGCTGGTGATCCCTGAATTCCAAGCTGTGCCTGCCTTCCTTCCCCAAGGCACATTAGTAATATGGAATCTTGAATTCTGAGTCAGGTTGTTAAAAAGCACAGTCAGTCACTCCCGGCAGAGCAGAGGTAGTGTAATTTTCCAGGTAATTGAAATGAAGCACCTACTTTTGTAAGAAAACTGGGAATCAATTAGGCAGTCCTGGAATTTCAACATTAACATCCGTAATGATTGTTTTTCTTTTAAGTAATGTGGATTCCAGCTGCCCCCACCCTTTTCCTTATATTCATTTCCTGTTAAGAAAATGGCTCTTGCCCCAGTGGCCTGAACATGGAATTCAAAAAGGAACACGAAGCAAAACTGGGCCTGCTGCTATGAAACTGGTAAAAAGAAACTTCATTTGAGTCTGAACTCCACTTCTCTGAGAGAGGATAGCGTAGTAGCTATCCTCATGGTGTGGTGCAAGAAGGCAAAGAGCCCTGACTCTGGAGTCACAGGACCTGGATTCAAATTCCCCCTCTGACCCTCTCTATGTGACCTGAGGTGCACCTGCCTTTCCTTGAGTGTCTTCTGTAAAATAAGGGGTTGGACTAGATGACCTCTGAGGTCTTGCTCTGTGACCATGGGAGACAAGGTTTCAAAAGAAGCAGCTGGGGCAAATAAATCAGAAAGCCAGATCAACTTGACTGGATCTCTAATATAATCTAGGTGGGGTTCAGGGCACACCCTTTTCACAAGGGAAAAAAAAAATGGCAACCATGACCTTATTTTACTTGCTTGTCTTCTGTGTCGAAGAATCTCCAAAGATGGTGTTGCTTTTGATGGAAGACAGACATCTCTGCCTAAATGCCTATAGTGATAACCTGATATGAAGTTTTATAAATGTAAACTATTATTACTGAATGGGTTGAGATTTAGATACTTGACTCTTCGTGAGCTCAAATTAAAATCCCAGTTTAGTCTCATACACAGTTAAAAATTTTTTTAATCGCAAATTTAATTAACAAAACAATAAACAAAAAAGTGAACTGTATGTAAAATTGAAATTCTGTTAACATCGTTTTTGTTTTTTAAAAGGACATACTAAATTTAACTTGGTAATGAAAAAAAATTTTTTTGGGGGGGAGACTTTGTCTTCTGTTCTCCCAGACTGAAAGTGCAGACACTTACAGGTCTGCTCCCATTAATCGATGGGCAAAGAAGTTATAATGTACTTTGTTTTCCTCACTTGGTCTACACCATACTTCTGCCCGACAATGCTTTTAGCCCTGAACAGCTCAGAACCCCAGAACTGGAGTAATCTACTAACATCAAATTCCCCCCATGATGCCCAGAATCTATGCTCTTTTCTTTCTTGACTTTTTTTCTATTACTTCCCATTAATTCACCCCTAATCAAATAAAAGTTCTCTCATATAACAAATAAATCATCCTTATCTCCCTTCCATAGGAACCTTGGACTCTTGTTGGGTGAGGCAAGATTTTACCTCATCTTATCCCAAACTATGACTCTGCTTCCTAAATTCAAATCTGACCTTGTATACTAACTGTGTGACCCTGGACAATTCACTAAACCCTTTTTGGCTCAGTTTCCTCATTTGTAAAATAAGCTGGAGAAGGAAAAGCTCTCCAGTATATTTGCCAAGAAAATTTCAAATGGGGGACACAGGTGAAACAACTGAAGGACAATACGACCTTGTAATAAATGCACCCCACTCCTTTACAGACCCCTTTTATGTGTTGTCATAACTCTCGAGTAAAGACACTATCTTGGATGTATTCATATTCCCAGTGACTAGTCCAGTGTCTGGCACATAGAAAATGCTCAATAAATGTTCCGTTTAAACATTCTTTAGAAAGACAAGTCAACTCATTGACCACATTTAAAAATTTGTGTCTCTCAGCATCTATAATCCATATTTTCTTGGTGGAGAGATGGAAGCCATATTTCCTTGTTAATCTTCTGTGTCACTCCTGTAATCACATCTGAAGTCTTTCAAAATTGTTTTCTTTATATTATTTTGGTCATCATTCACACATACTTTATCAATGTCCTATCTCAGGCCACTTCTCTATCCTTGCCACAGATCATGAGCTCCCCCTAGGTGCTTGTTGACCTATCAGGTACATGTATGCCAACCAGAAGTCTCTTGACTTCTTCCCAGGATTCACCAAACTACTATCCTAGCTAAGGTGCAGCCCTTCATTGCTGTTGTTTTTTAAACCCTTATCTCCTTTCTTAGAATTTATAGAGTATCAGTTCCAGGGCAGAAATGAGGTAAGGGGTAGGCAACTGGAGTCTAGTGGCCTGCCCAAGATCACAGAGTTTGGAAAGGTCTGGGGGCCACATTTGAACCCAGGACCTCTCATCTCCAGGCCTGGCTCTCTGCTAAGCCACCTAGCTGCGCCCCCCCACACACACTCACTCATTTTTAATACTGGGAAAAGAAGTTCTAATAGCCTTGTATCCCTTCTTCATTTTAAGATGTTCATGTCTCAGAATCACAGAATCTCAAGAGTTAGAAGAGACCCCAAAGACTATCTAGACCAAAGTATCTGAATAAGAATTCTGTCCACATTTCCAATAAGTGATTGTCCAACCTTCACTTAAAGACTACCAGTGAAGGAAAACTCATCATCTCCTAAGGCAATCCCACTTTTGATTCACTCTAATTGTTTGAGAGGTCTTCCTTAAAAACCAAGCCTAGGGGCAGCTGGGTAGCTCAATGGAGTGAGAGCCAGGCCTAGAGACAGGAGGTCCTAGGTTCAAACCCGGCCTCAGCCACTTCCCAGCTGTGTGGCCCTGGGCAAGTCACTTGACCCCCATTGCCCACCCTTACCAATCTTCCACCTATGAGACAATACACCGAAGTACAAGGGTTTAAAAAAAAAAAAAACAAGCCTAGATTTGCTTCTCCAAATTCCACCCACTGTTGCCCTTTGAGTCTTAGCAGAAGAAATCTATTCCCACTTCCATGTGACAGCCATTTGAACACTTGAAGGAAGTTACATTCCCCTAAAACTTCACTTAACCTGGGCTGCACTATTTCTCTAGCCACTTATTTACAATGCTTAATCAAAGGATTCTGGATTTAGAGTTGAAAGGTACAGTACAAGTCATTTAGTCCATCCAACCCTCTGATTTCTGATGTCCCTTCTTCAAACCCAATCCTCATGGAAAGAAGGGATCAAGGAAAAGAATCTGTCTAAGAACCTCACAATCTTTTTATCCTTTGCCATGGTTCTTGCTAGCCCTATCCAACCCAATCTCTTCTAAGATTTTTATTTTGTATTATGAATTTATCAGGCACAAACATCTCAAGTTATTAAAAAACAGAAAAGAGGATCATTTAAGAAACTGAATTTCTGTTACAGTTTTTAAAGATATATATATATAAAGTATAACAATGTAGTAACAAAAATGCAGTTTGTTTTTCCTTTACACATTTCACTTTCATGTTTTCAAAATGTTTTGTTGATGCTCTTTTACCAGAGATATCACTACCCACCTTCTTCCTCCAAGTAGAAGCTTTCCCTTGTAGCAAATACATATAGTCATGTAGCACAGTGAATAAAGAGCCAAGTCTGGAGTCCTCAGGACCTGGGTTCAAGTCTGGATCTGGATTCAGACACTTCCTAGCTGTGTGACCTTGGGCAAGTCACTTAATATCGATTCTCCAGAATTGCCAAGAAGGTAAGGGTTGAAAACAACAACAAAACAAATAATTACAGTCAAACAAGGGAAATCGACATCCAATAAGGCGGATCTCACTCTGCACCTTGTGATTCACCAACTTTCTGCCAAGAGGCCAAAGTTTGTTTCAGCATTTCATTATCGTCAGTCATCCGAAGACATGCTTGAGCCCTGCTTTGGTCAGAGCAAGTGGGGAAGAGAGTGAATGGTCTGGGGAAGATCAGGCTTTTTGGTCCACCACTTCCCCTCCGCATGCAGACCTGTTTCATCCTCACCTGTCCGTCCACAAAGCCACTAGCGTCAGCCTACGGAAGGACTGCCGTGAGCCTCGAGCCTCATGTCCGAGGCTTTGCAGCATCCTCGAATCCGAAGCCCAGGGAGAGGGAGCGGGCTGTGAGGGGCGAGGGGTTCACAGTTTTTAGAATCTTGCCAGGATACTAAATAAAGATGACCAGCTTTTCCCACTGGGAAAAGGGTTACGTTCGAGCTGCCCTACCAAGCCGAGGCCTACGGGAAGAGGCCATCCCGGGCACTGAGGGTCCCAGAGCAGCCCCCGCCTCACTCCCCCAACCACTCTTCCCGTCCCCACTTCTTCCGACCCGCCCTAAGGCCGGGGCCACGTGAAACAGCGGGAGGAGGAAGCAACAGAATCAGGAACTGGACAGAGAGGCAGCGGGGGCTGGGGCCGGAGTGGGGGCAACGCGGCCGCCGCCTGGAGCAGCTCCCAACGCCGGTAACCCCCTCCCCCCTCCCCAAGTCGCGCAGCCGCGGCGCCGTAGCATCTTAGCTGGTCCCTGGGGATGAGAGCAGGCTCGCCCGTGGGGAGGGCACAGGAGAGGACGCGAAGCCTGGGGGCCGGGGGCGGTTGCAACCTGGAGGGGTGTGGTGGGGTGGTGAGAAGATCCCTGGGCTAGGGGGCAGGGCGGGGGAAGTGGAGGAGAAGGAAGGTTTTAGAAGGGTCTGGAGGAGCCCGGGCGGGGCTGGCAGGAATTGCGGAGGAAGCTAGGGGTGAGTATCTCTACGATCCCGAGCTGGGAGAGGAAGCGGGCTGGGAGGTGTAGGATTGCATGGTGGTGATTCCCGTGGGTCAGGGGGCGGGCAACTCTGGAAGAATTGGGAGGGGGACCAGAGGCACAGCTAGCTGGCTAGGTGGACGTGACATCAATCATCCCCTTAGCCTAATGGTTCCCAAGTGGCCCCCGAAGTCCAGGGACCAGCACCGGAAAGGTGCAACCCTCCAGTGACATGGCATGAAAGGAGTGTACGTGATAAAGCCACCTGTAAACCCAGGATGCTCTACTATTATCAGAAATACCCCCCTATGAATTGTAAAGAGACTTCAAGTTAGTGTCTTCTGCTTGGGGCAGGAATAGGAATTTGGGGATGGGGGTGGAATGGGAGAGACTGGAGAGACACAAAATCCTGAACTGGAGCAGGTAGTGGTAGTAAAAGAAACTGCAGAGTTTAAACCGCAAGTTCCTGTTCCTCTTTCTGGTCACACTTGCCTTTGGGAAGATGAGTAATAGTGAATTGTTCTTGGCACATCCTGAATCCTCTCTCTCTAAGACCTAGAAATGACCCGAGGTCCTCTGAGACACCCACCCAGTACCCTAATTTACTAAATGAATTGACATCTTAAGTTGAAACTGAATGTTTCAAGGGCCCCTTCCTTCCTAAGGCCTCCAGGGCATGTAGATCCTATGGGTACCCACTAAGATCTACTTGGTTGGGTCCCCCATCTCTACTCAGATTTCACCAGCTCAGAGACTTTTTTAGAACCAATGCCTTGGTTCCAGCTGGAAAACAAGAACATGTCTTTGCTTCCAGGGCAACACCATGGGCTTCTCCTCAGAATTATGTAGCCCCCAAGGGCATGGGGCATTACAAAAGTTGCAAGAGGCTGAGCTTCGACTCTTGGAGGGTATGAGGAAGTGGATGGCACAGAGAGTAAAGAGTGACCGGGAATATGCTGGGCTGCTACACCACATGGCTTTACAGGAGGGGGGCAGCCAGGTCCGAAACCTGGACCATGTCAGCCAGATCAGCCAGGTGGGCACCCATTTTCTGTTCCTGTTCCCTCCCTCATTTCTTTCACTGGTACCCTTTCCACCTTCTCTTTCTACGGGTGCTCTTCATCAGGGTTTTTCCTCTTTTATGTCTCTTTTGGATTTCAGTTTATCCTCAAAAGAGTCTCACTAAGTTATTTCAGTATCTTAGAAGGTGGGGCATAGTCCAGCACTCTGAGGCCAAGGAGATTGGCAATTTAGTGCCACCCTTGCAACACCAATGTGACCAATTGGGATGTTTGCCACCACCCTTCTACCTCCCCCTTCTGTTCACATATATTATCAAATACATTAATATATGCATTTTCAGCAATCCCTTAAAGTGCTATATAAATTAGCTATTATTATTAGGTATTATCATTTCCAACTGCTTCCCCGACTCTCCCATCTGGACTTTCTCAGCTCCACTAGCATCTCTCTTTTACCTTGTCCTTTCCAATTTGTAGTCCTGGGCAGAAATAACTCGTCAGACTGAAAGCCTAAGCCGCCTTCTTCGACAGCATGCAGAAGATCTGAATTCAGGACCCCTGAGCAAGCTGAGTATTCTGATCCGTGAGCGGCAGCAGCTTAGGAAAAGCTACAGTGAGCAATGGCAGCAGCTCCAACAAGATCTCACTAAGGTTCCAGCTTTCCTTCTCTCTCCACCTCAGGCTGCCAGTTTTTTAGCGTTTCCCCAAAAGTAAAGAGCAAACCTGGGTGGGGAGAATTGGAGAAGGGACTTTTTTGGGGGGAGTGCCTTTCTCTAGATTCCTTTGGTGGAATGAAGGATTTTCTAGGCAAATGGTAGCACTTTTTTCCCAGAGCTTTCCTAAGAGGTCCTTGGTTCAAGGTTCAAAGGAAAGTTCCTTAGTTATATAAACTGTTCTCCTTTCTTTTCTAAAATTAGCTAGTCTGGTTATTCTAACCACTTTCTTTCTCAAGTACTTTTCTTCTGGTTCCTCTTTTCTGTTATTTTTCCTTTAAGGTCCTGCCTGCCCTCTAGTTCCAGGTCTCTCCATCATTCTGTTTGAACCTATCCTCTGCTCCTACTTTGCTCTCACCCCCAGATGTCCACATTGACCTGAAAACAATTACTCTCTTTCTTGTATGACCAGTTCCCTTCCTGCAAAAGCTGGTGACACCCAATCCCTCCTAGGAATGAATCATGGATAAGGTGTCTCCCCCTACCCCCAAACAAAAAATAGTCCAATGTGTGGTCAGAAGTTTAAAGGAAGTATTGAAGGAAAGAGGAGAAGATTGGCTGCCTTTGGCCAAGACTAAATCTTTTAAACTATCATTGTTCCTTTCTCTCCAGATTTATCCTCAAACCCCACCCCTAGGTCCTCAGAGACTTCTCTAGGTGACTACCAAGGCTCTAGTCAGTACCGAGCACTTTCAAATCAGTGGCACTAATTTGGCCTCTCTTTTTCATATGCTAAGAATGTGTTTTCAGTCCCCCAGGGTCCTCTCTTCCTGCCTGATTTATTCCATTCCTAGACTTCATGGCCTGCTCTGCTCAGATTCCAGTACCCAAATAACCATTTTCTGAATTCTGAAGCTCTTTGGTTGGAAATGGTGGCACCTAGTGGCCAAATTCTGACCGAGAGCAATTTTCATTTCTTTTGGGACGAGAGAGACTAAATTTAGAATTAGAATGTTTCTTTTTCTTCTAAAAAGAGATCTTAAATAAAGGCAGTGTGGTTGATATTATGATCAAAAAGACCTGGAAAATCTTACCTCTGACCCTTTTCAAATCTTTTGATCTCCAAGTACTTTCTGCAACTCCCTAAAATTTTACCTACTAATATATCCACTTATTGAAGGAAATGTCCACATCTGGAATTCTCCATGATGACAAAAATCCCAGGCCTTTCTCAAAGGAATGTGATGGGTGGCATCTAGTCTAATCCGCTCATTTGTTATTGTTCCAAATTCCTCTCCATGAGATTGATTTTCTGATATAGTTTTATCCACATATTCGAAAACTAAAGATATAGAGAGCTTAAAGCTACTTGGCCAAGTTAGTAGAAAAACTAAAACTAGAACCCTAAGTCTCCTGAATCTGACCTCAGTACTCATCAGTAAAGTACATTGCACTTCTGAATAGCCAAAGAATTTAGATCTTTTTTTTTTGGCGGAAAAAAAAAGTCCCAAACTTTGAGAAAACTAGTTACCTCTTTTACAATGTCATAGAGTCAGACCCCACAGAAAGAAATGTGTTTATCGTTAATCCTCTTTCCTTTTGTTTTAGCCTTTAAATGGTTTCTCCTTGATATTTTTTTGTTTTTATATCACTATCATTTCCGAATAGGGTGCCACTTGCTTTAGGTTTCAGCCATGCTCTGTTAGAGTCACATCACTTCTAGGGATTCTGTCTACTCCCTAACAGAGGCATCCCCACTCCAGAGGAGTCCCCTGGCTTAGGGACATAGGACAGGTGCTAATTAAGTACTCTCTCTTGCCCTACCAGATACACAACCTCGATATTGAAAAGCTGAAAAGTCAATACCGGGTGCTGGCACGGGACAGTGCTCAGGCCAAGCGCAAATACCAGGAAGCCAGCAAAGGTAGGCAGCATCACTGGTACAGAGGTGCCTTCTCCAGGTGCCTGTATCTAAAATAAAATGAGGGACCATGTCCAGGTTCAGACTTAGGGGGAGAATGGGCCTCCTGTTCTAGAGGAAGGATGCCCAACAAAGAAGGACCCAGCTCTTACCCATATAAATGCCTCATTGTTCTCTGGGCTTTGGTCTAGCCTAAGCTATGCAATTTTGTTCTTTGAGGATAAGGACTGTGTTTTAATTTTTTGGCATCCCTATTGGCCCCCATAGAGCATCCAGCACATCATGGATATTCAGACAGTGCTGTTGACAAAAAGAGATGGTAACAGAAAGGTTACCTTCTAGCCTAGACTTGGAATTAATAGTATTTT
This sequence comes from Gracilinanus agilis, assembly GCF_016433145.1. Lineage (NCBI taxonomy): Eukaryota > Metazoa > Chordata > Mammalia > Didelphimorphia > Didelphidae > Gracilinanus > Gracilinanus agilis. Next base: position 601,665,478 of record NC_058131.1, on the reverse strand, counting down.
AAGTACCAAGCCCACTTTAATCTAGAAAAACTGTTCAGGAAGGAGCATCTGGACTGAATTTTCCCTTTTGCCTTCCCCTCAAAGGCTGGTTTGGTCCAGAAAATCCTTTTAGATATAGACTTGGGGGAGCGGAGTGATCTACTCGATTTGGAAGGTCCAGCCCAGCCTTGGGTCATCCCTGACCTAGAGGAGACCTGGAAAGCCGGGCTAGTTCCTGGGTAGCCCTGGAGGGTCAGGTTCATCCTGGAGAGTGGGTTGCCGAGCATCTTCCTGATTTCAGTTCTGGGGGTGATCTAATCCATTCTGTCTATGTCTGGGGCCCCCTTTCCATTCAGACAAGGACCGGGACAAGGCCAAGGATAAGTATGTTCGGACCCTCTGGAAACTCTACGCACATCACAATCGCTATGTGCTGGGCATCCGGGCTGCCCAGCTGCACCATCAGCACCATCACCAGCTGTTGCTGCCTGGCTTGCTCCAGTCCCTGCAGGACCTGCATCAGGAGATGGCTCTAATCCTGTAAAGACCTCCCCACACCACCTCCATTACTCCCCCCTTCCACATCTTTTCCTCATTTCCCACATTATCCCCTGCATCTCCCAGAACCCCAACTGGTTTGTCCTATCGTAGGTTTTTTGGCAGCATGGTAGAGTCCCAGGATCTGAGTTCACATCTCATCTCTGTTGCCTGAGTAATCTTGGTCATCGCCTAACCTCTTGGGCCCTAGATTTCCTCACCTATAAAATGAAAGAATTAGGCTAGCTGAACTTTAAAGTCCCTTCTAACTCCAGTGATCCCTCTTCCTGCTATCAAAAGACTCCAAATTTGCCTGCAGAACCTTCCTGGACCATTGACCAATTCCCTTAAGAAGAGATAAAAAAAAAAAAAAGAGAGGGAGGGAGTGTTGGAAAGGCATTCAGGAGGTAGAAAGGTCAGAAGGAGAAGGGAGAAAAGACAATAAACATTTATCCATCACCTCCTCTGTGCTTTACAAATATCGTTATATCAGGAGCAGCTAGGTAGCACTGTGGATAGAGCACCATGCCAGAAATCAGGAGGTCCTGGGTTCAAATCTGATTTCAGACACTTCCTAGCAGTGTGATCCTGGACAAGTCACTTAACCCCCATCGCCCAGCCCTTACTGATCTTCTGCCTTGAACCCAATACAACAGTATTGATTCTAAGACAAAAGACAACTGCTTAAAAAGGATTTTTTTAAACCAAATATAGTTATGTCAGGGGCAGCTAGGTAGCCCAGTGGATAAAATGTTCCTCCTGGAGCCAGGAGATCTTGGGTTCAAATCTGACTCAAGGTACTACCTCGCTATGTGATCCCAGGGAAGTCATTTAACACCCATTGCCTAACCTTTGCCACTCTTCTGTCTTAGAATTGATACTAGGACAAAAGGTAAAGGTTTTTAAAAAATATTATCATATCATTTAGGCCTCACAGTAACTCTGTGATGTAGGAAGTGTTATTATCCCTGTTTTAAAGTGGAGGAAACAGACTAACAGAGGTTCAGTGACTTGCCCAGGGTCACACAGCCAATCAATGTCTGAGGGCATGCTTGAACCCTCACCCTCCTGCCTCCAAGCCCAGTGCTCTCTCCACCACATCCCCTAAGTTGCCTCTGCACCTGGGGTGATGCGTCAGGGAGGTTTAATGGGGTCCAAGACCTGGCAGGAAACACCAGAAGGAGATGAGGGGCAAAAGTGGGTGTAGAAAGCCCCCTCCATCCGGGGAGAGGAGTCTCCTACAGCTCTCTGTGCTTGGGGGCTGGGGGACCAACAGGAAAGAGATCCTTCAGGAGTACATCGAGATCAGCAGCCTAGTCCAGGACGAAGTGGTGACCATCCATCGGGAGATCGCAGCCGCCGCAGCCTGCATCGACCCCCACACGGAGTACGAAGGCTTTCTCCAGCAACATGGGTAAGCCCCCTGCCCCCCCCCGTCAAGGACCGAAGCCCCTCTCTCCACGCCTGACGCAGGAAGCACCCCTGAATCCTGCCTCTCCGCAGATCCTCCCCAAACGCCCCTCCTTGTGTCACCTTTGATGATACCTTGTTGGAGGAAGGCGAACAGCTGGAGCCTGGGGAGCTGCAGCTGAATGAGCTGACCATCGAGAGTGTCCAGCACTCGTACGTAGGGGACCCCCGCACAGGTGGGAGGCAGTGGGGGAGCCCCCATTTGGGCCCTTTGGTGCTAAGAGGATGGAGGTGGCCTATGTGGGGAGAGAGGTTGGAGGCTTTTTTGTTTCTCTTAAACCCTCACCTTCTATCTTAGACTCAATACTATGTACAGGTTCTAAGGCAGAAGAGCAGTAAGGGCTAGGCAAGGGGGGGACAAGTGACTTGTCCAGGGTCCCGGCTAGGCAGAGTCTGAGGCCAGATTGGAACCCGGGACCTCCCGTCTCTGAGCCTGGCTCTCAATTCACTGAGCCGCCTGGCTGGCCCCCGAGTTGGATACTTTTAAATACACAAGATGTGGCATGGAGGCGAGAGATTACAGCGTTGTGCCGAGGGGGTGGTAGTCAGGCCGTGAGCATCTTTACTGGAAACCGCTCTTTCCCCGGAGGAGGGGAGGGACGGGTTGTTCCTGACACATGTCTTGGCACCGTAGCCTGACTTCAGTGAATGAGGAGCTGACCACGGCCAGAGAAATGGTGATAAGCAGGCAGCAGGTGGTCACCCAGTTGCAGAGGGAGATTCAGAGGGAAGAAGAAAGCATTCACCCAAGGGAGAGGTGAGACTGAAGGAGCACAAGCCAATGGCCTGGAGAAGCGGCCTATATATAAAAGGGGGGGCGGAAGGGGACCACCTTTTCTATCTAGTCATCTGGTCTACCCCACAGAGTACAGCTCCTTGGGAAGCGCCAGGTCCTACAGGAAGCTCTCCAGGACTTCCAGATGGCCCTGTGCTGCCAAGCCAAACTGCAAGCCCAACAGGACCTGCTCCAGAGCAAACTGGACCAACTGGGTCCTGGGGAACCACCCCCTGTCCTCGTTCTGCAGGATGACCAGCACTCTACCTCCTCCACAGTACGCCTGTTTCTCCTACCTCACTGTCACCCCGGCTCAGCCCAAACCCTGGCTGGAGACAGTGTTGTCTCCCCGACCCATCTCTACTTTTCCCAGCATTCAGTAGACCCTTATTATGCCCCCCTTCCCCTTTCTGGAAAACTCAGTCATGCTCTGAAACCTCTCCTTGACCACAGGAGCAGGACCGTGATGGGGGAAGGACACCCACCTTAGAAATTCTGAAGAACCATATCTCAGGAATCTTCCGTCCTCGATTCTCAGTAAGTAGCTGTCGACTGCTAAAGCCCCAAACCCTCTCCATCAGTCCTCCCCCTCTATTTCCCTCCTTTTCTCCAGGATCTCTTTTCCTGCCCTGTAAGGTAGGGTGATCCAGCCCTAAAAGGCCTTCACTTCTGGGGGGAAAAGCATTGCCCTTGGGAGCAGCTGTTTTTCCTACGGTGGCTTAGCCCCACGTTCCCTAAGAATTCCAAGCCATAATGTTTGCCATCCTCCTCCCGCTCCACAACTCCCCGTGCCTAAACCTTGCCTACAACCTCAGTCCCTCCTCCCAGGCCTTGTCGTTGGCTCTGCATTAGCCCTTCGCCCTAAGAGTGCAGCTCAGCGTTTATGGAGTCTAGCACAGACAGTGGTAGGCAGGGGGGGATCAGAAACAGCTGGCTGCATGCCATGCCCTTGAGAACTTACAAATGCAAAAAGACACATGCCTAAATAACTACAAGCCGGCACAGGATTCTGATAAGTGTCAGAAGAGAAGCAGCCAAGCGCTAGGGGGGTTGGAACAAAAGTAAATCATATTTGGTCGGGGGAACAGAAGAAGATTTAAGGAGCTGACATTCAAGCTGGGCCTTAGAGGAGAAGCAGGATTTTTTTTTTTTTTTTAAAAAGAACGATTGTTGCCTTTTGTTTTTACACCAGCATTATTTCCCCTTAACACTTCACCCCCACACCAAACCCTTCCATGGGTAGGATTCCACAAGAGGAATGGGGGGGAGTATTTCAAGTGGAGGGAACAGCGTGAAGAGGAGTGTGGATGTGGTGACGGTGGGGAACATGTTCAGGGAACAGCAGGTAGTCTGCTTTGGCTAAAGCCTAGAGAACATTTGGGAAGGAGTGAGAGATAAGACTAGAGACGGAGAGGGCCATACGGTAAAGGGCTCTGAATGTCAACCTGAGAAGTTTGTGCTTAATTCGGTAGGCAGTAGAGCTCTATGGAAGGGCATTTGGAGGGGGGCACACAGGGTAGGGGGAGGGAGGAGTGACGCCATCCAAGCTGTTCTTTTGGCAACATACAGAGAAGAAACCGGAGGGTGAAAAGTTAGAGTCGGTGAGACAATTTGGGAGGTTGTTACAATAGCCCAGGAAAAAATAATAAGATCAGGAAGGAGGCAGGCGCTGGTACTTCATGTGTCTGTCTGGTTGTTTCCCCCACCCAGCTCCCCCCACCACTACAGCTTATCCCAGATATACAGAAGCCTCTCCAGGACCAGGTGTGGTATCATGGTGCCATCCCACGAACAGAGGTGCAGGAGCTGCTAGTGAATTCTGGGGATTTTCTCGTGCGAGAAAGCCAGGGGAAGCAGGAATACGTGCTGTCCGTGCTGTGGGATGGGCAGCCTCGACATTTCATCATCCAGTCTTCAGACGTGAGTTCAAGGGGAGCCCCAGCCCTGGGAGCATTCTCTCTACTATCCTTTCCTCAGGAAATCCCCTTGAATCTGAAAAATATAATGCAGGGGCAAAAAAAGGGGTATTGGATCATAGAATCACAGAATTCTTGGGCTATAAGGAATCTGAGAGATCATTCAGTCTAGCCTTTTCCATTTACATTTAAGGAAACGGTCCTAGAGAGCTTAAATGACTACCTAAGTCATACAATGTAATTAGTGACAAAGCTAAGATAGAATCAAGGCTTCCTGACTCTAATCTATGTTCTTCTCATTAAATTGTGCTGTCTCTCCATCTGGGCATGCGGAGGAGAGACTGTATTAGTATGGGAATGGTATGACCAGGTAGGACCAGGATCTAGTCTGTTGCTTACAAGATGTAGTCCTTAAAGCTAAGCCTGGAAGACCACAGTCCCATTTTTCCAGTCTGGTGGGTGATTCGTTTGTACAGCCAACAAAGTTTCCCAGAAAATGCACCTCAATAGGAGATAATTAGAAGAAAAGAAGGAGTTGATGTATTTAGCTCAGAAGCTGAAAAAGGGATGATAGCTATGGGAGAATGGGAGGAATCCGTTGGAAGGCAAGATAGAATCAAGGTTTCCTGATCATCCCTCTAGGCCTGGCCAGTCCAGAGTCAGGCAGCTTCCTCTTGTAGGGACTAGACCTCTTAAATCATCTAGGAGTGCTGATTTCTTGCTGTGATCTATCCCACAGAACCTATACCGGCTGGAAGGGGATGGGTTCCCCAGCATCCCCCTGCTCATTGATCACTTGCTCCGCTCCCAGCAGCCCCTCACTAAAAAAAGTGGTATCACCCTGAACAAGGCCATCCCCAAGGTAATCTTCCCAAGTCAAACCTCATGATTTCCTACCCTATCTCCTGGGAAACTGGTCCATCCGCCCCCATCCTAGTAGCTCACCTCTCCCTTTTTGTACCCAGGACCTACTATTTATCCAAAGGAGCTTTGTCCTAATCTGGGGGGCAGAAGAGGCAAGGAGGGAAGTCAGAACTTTCAAGAATTACCAGAGCGTCCCACCTTAGCCCACAAAGTAGAAAAAGACCTCTCCCATAAGCCTGACCAACCCAAAGCTCATACAGCCCTCCCATAGAGCCCAGCAAGCTTCCTGTATGACATCCGCTTAATTTTCTTAAATCTACTCCTTCTCCAGGACAAGTGGGTCCTGAACCATGAAGATCTGGTGCTAGGTGAGAGAATTGGACGGGTAAGTGCCAGCACTGTGCCCATTTGCATCCTCTGAGTCACACTTGTCTTCCAACTATCTTCCAACTTCCATTCTCCCATCTCTATCATCCCTTTTTCAGCTCCTGAGCTAAATACATAAAATTAATTCCCTCTTTTCTTCTAATTATCCCCTATTGGGGTGCCCTTTCTAGGAAACTTTGTTGCATGTACAAACTAATCACCAACTTCTAGTTTGTATGCTTTGGCTACAAGCAGCCCCCAATTATTAGTCATCTTGTAGATACTTTAAAGATGGTTTGTCCATAACACCAATTTCCATTTGTAAGATCCTAGTTTTAGAGCTTGAAATGAACTCAGGATTCCTCTAGGACAACTTCTTATTTTACAGATTGGGATACTGAGGCCCAGGAAGGTTAAGTAACTTGTCATTGTCAGTTGTATATGCTTAGGGTATATAATCGGGGGGGGGGTTATAATTTTTTAACTTTAATATTCTTTTTTAGAATTTTGAGTTCCAAATTCTCTCTCTTTCTCTCCCTCTCTCTTTCTCTCTCCCTCTCTCTCCCTCTCTCTCTCTCTCTCTCTCTCTCTCTCTCTCTCTCTCTCTCTCTCTCT